>NW_007726498.1:21121-30307 GCF_000696425.1 Galeopterus variegatus | reverse complement strand
CACTGGTTGAGAAGTATCAAAGAAACTGGGCTGATGTCTTCTGTCCCAGAGCATGAACCCTTGTCTCTGGGAAGCAGCTTCCTCTGGCCTCACAGTACCCACCTGAAGGAGGGCAGGGTGCAAAGAAACATTCAAGACACCCAATGTCAAATGATGTCTCTTGAGCCTTCTCTGATCTCGTGGGAATTAAAGGCTTTTGGAGGAATTGCTTGAAATGTGTTCTCTTTGCTCTTGACCATCTCAGCCAGCCTGAACTGAGATGGCTGGCCTGCATCTGCCTCTTTTGGACAGTAACATTAGAACTTGACTCTGCACAGTCCTGCTTGTACCTGATGTTTTATATGTCAAAGCTGATCCCCTGGCAGACTGGGAGCTGCCAAGCCCATGGACAGACCTCAGCTTTCTGCTTGTACACAATGCACAGCTCAGCATCTGTGCAAATGAGTTCTTTGACCTGTGATGATGGTTAATAATTGTCCTTCTAAAATAATTACTCAGGCACTATACTGGGCCCTTTATGTTCAGAACTCATTCAACTTTTAATCCTTAAAGCAATCCTTAGTATCTCCCTTTACAGATGAGGAGACTGAAGCACAGAGAAATGAAGAAACCTGCCTAGTAGCAGTTAATAAATGGAAAGGGGGGATGTGAACCCCAGCCCAACTGATTCCAAATCCACTGTGGGCACAGTGACACCTTCTGCCTCCCAGAAGCATCAGCCTCTCTCACTAGCCTGCGTGGTTGACTCCTCAGTGCTCTGGTCTGAATTATCACCAACATTTAAGGGAGTGACAAGCAGCAGGACGCAAGGCTGGAGGGCTGTAGAAACCAGTAAGTGGGTCCAGACTATTTTACAAATGGGAAAAGAAGGCTCAGAAACAGGATGGGAACCCGAGCTGGGCAGAGAACCCAGTGTCTCTACTTTTCTTCTGAATTTCCACAATCGTATTTCTTGGACTCTCTGGGACAACTGCTCCTGACATGAAGTTTTATTCTTTTCCATAAAAATGAACCAAGTGTCTAAAACCAATGAACCAATGAATCAAGTGTCTAAAAAAGTTCCATTCAATTGATAAGCCTCCAGTGAAACTTTGTGGTGAGTGTTCATTGGCCAGGTAAATAAAGAGTCCAGCAGCAGACCCCGTATCCCAGTGTTTGGATGGAAGTTCAGTCCCCATAAATCTGTACTTAGAGGAGGGAGGCCTTTAGGTCAGTGAGCAAAGGCAGGGCTAGCAGGAGTGGGAAGACCACCAATGAGGAGGAAACCCAGCCCCATTCCCTGTTTGTGGCTTCCTAGTCCCAACTGTGGGCCAAGGGGGTGACCCGTTGGAGAAGAGGCCTGGCCCCAACTGTGATGCTGAAGGCAGAAGCAGGTGAAGACCTTGTAGAAGGAGTTTTGCTCAGGGGAAGGGAGCAGATTGCCAGGCCTTGTCCCAATTATGGGTGAAGGCCACCTTACAACCTCCTCTCCCACCAGCAATCAGGTCTTTCTATAACCCCCCGCCCCGCCCCCATGATCTGAGAGCAGCAGAGGCCAAGGCCAGGTGTCTGGCCTGAGGTGGTAGAGGGCAGGGTTCAGGGAGGCTATTTAACAAGAAAGGGGAGAACTGGGGCCCCGCCCCCATGATCTGAGAGCAGCAGAGGCCAAGGCCAGGTGTCCGGCCTGAGGTGGTAGAGGGCAGGGTTCAGGGAGGCTATTTAACAAGAAAGGGGAGAACTGGGGGTGTTGGGTAACAGAGCCTTGATCATCTGCTTAACCCCTGGGGAGAGAGGAGAAGGACAGGGTGCCAGCAGAGGGCACAGACACACCCTCCTGGGAAAGGCCAGCTGGGGACAAGATATCATCTGCCATGGTGTCGGCAGACCTGCCATTCTGGGGACAAGGTACCAGGGTGGGAAGGCAGCTTCCCTTGAACTCCAGCTCCGTTTTCTGGGTCACCCTGGGCACCTCTCTTTACTCTCTGAGCCTCAGTTTCTGTATTTGTGAAATGGAAACAGTAACACCAGGGTGCTGCCTGTTCACATTGCTGGAGACATGAAAGACCCCAGCATTTGGGGGAATGCCAGCACAGGCAATATGGCTACATTCACAGTGTCTCAGTGCACACCCCATGAGGCCAGGGTGAGAAGGGCAGAGCCTCTGATCCAAGCAGAGCACTCAGACTTGATCCTGCAGGCACAGAAGGACCAGCCAGCAAAGGCTCTTGAGAAGGGGTGGGCACTGGCTTTGGGAGAGATCAATCTACTTTCCTGGTATGGCCTAATTACATAAGAGTGGGGAAGGAGACACTGGGACTCACAGCTGGGGCAGTGATGCAGGCCTGCACAGGACAGTGGTGGTGCGACAGGAGAGGAGAGAACAACCCCACAGAGGCTTTCTGAAAAAAATAAATCCTCTGAACTTGCTGGTAAATTGGTGTTGGCAAAATATAGGAAAATGGTCAGGGCCCTTCATGTTCAGAATCTTGCCGAGCAGTTGCTGTAAATGTCCTCAGGTGTTCCTTGTTTCTACTTAATGTAATTGCATATGGGCACCCAGGTGTCCTGCTTTATGGACTTGAGTATAAAGGACTAACAGCTCTGATCCACCGTGCTTCTCAGAACTCTCAGAGAAGCTGCTAGGGTGGTTGTTTCTAGTTCTGAATAAAGTCTATTAATTTTTTACCCACAGCTCCCAGGACGTTTTTCCTGTTACCTAACTTGTAGACCTGCATGTGGACAGTTTGTGACCCAGTCTGTGAGCCCTAACCCTAGCTTTACAAGTGGACAGGAAGGAGAAAAGGAGAGGAAAGAGGTAAAAATGATGTCTTAGTTCCTATCTTTCAACAAACTCTTCTTCAGGCCCAGCTTACAGCGGATAATGTAATAAACCCAGGCAGGGTGGGAGGACAGGAGAATCGAGGGTGCTGGAGATCAGTGCACTCCGTGAGCACTGCTGTGTGCCCGTCCCATGCAGGTGCTCCGCATGCAGCAGTATCTCATTTCACCTTCACTGCAACCCCGAGAGGCAGCTGTTACCAACTTCAACTTGTAGGTCAGGAAACTGAGGCTCAGAGAGGTCGATGATTTGCTCAAGTACACACAGCTGGGAGTGGAAAGGTAAGATTTCAGCATAGGTCCAGGGATCCTCACTGGCTCTGTGAGGTACTCCCTCCAGCACCACTGGTCCTGGGATCCCCCAAGTGGAAGCAGAACCCTAGGGCCAGGTAGAAACTGGTTTTTGGGTAACTGACCCCCACCCCTCTACTACCCTTTTCTTTTCTTGCCTTATCTGCATTAGCTAGGACTTCCAATACTACATTGAAAAGGAATGGGGAGAGGGGACATCCTTGCCTTGCTGCTGATCTTAGCAAGAAAGCTTCTAGTTTAAGTATGACGTTATCTGTAGGTTTTTTGAAGATATTCTTTATCAATTTAAGGAAGTTCCCCTCAAGTTCCTAATTTACTGGGAGTTTTTATCATGAATGGGTGTTGGATTTTGTCATACTTTTTTTTTGCATCTACTTATATGATCATGTAATTTTTCTCTTTAGCCTGTTGATGTGATGAATTAAGTTAATTGATATTTGAGTGTCGAATCAGGCTTGCATACGTTAGATAAATCCTACTTGGTTGAGATATATAATTCTTTATATACATTTTGGATTTGATTTGCTAATGTGTTAAGAATTTTTGCATCTGTGTTTATGAGCAATGTTGTTTTGTAGCTTTCTTTCCTTGTAATGTCTTTGGTTTGAGTATTAGGGTGAGGCTGGCCTCATAGAATGTTAGGAAGTATTCCTTCTGCTTCTATGTTCTGAAAGAAATTTAGAGAATTGGCATAATTTTTTCCTTAAATGTTTGGTAGAATTTACTAGTGAATCATCTGGGCCTAGTACTTTCTGTTTTGGAAGGTTATTAATTATTCAATTTTTAAAATAGATATAAGCCTATTCAGATTGTCTATTTCTTATGTGAGTTTTGGCAGATTGTGTCATTCAAGGAATTGGTCCATTACATCTAGATTATCAAATTTGTGAGCATAGAGCTTTTCATATGCTATTATCCTTTTAATGTCCATGGGATCTGTAGTGATGTCTCCTCCCTCATTTCTGATATTAGTAACCTGTGTCCTCTCATTATTGACATTTTAGGTTCAATCTATTGTTGTGGAGTGGGGTGGAGGGCTCTTCTGTGCATTGTAGGATGTTTCACAGCATCCCTGACCTCTACCCACTAGATACTGGTAGCAAGCCCGCACCCCAATTGTGACAACCAAAAGAGCCTCCGAGATATTGCTGAATGTCTCCTGGGAATGGGAAGTGGTAAAGTCACCCCCAAGTTGAGAACAGTTGCTGTAGATTATCAAATAACTTAAACCTGGAAGGGATCCTTGAGATCATCTAAGCCAGGCCAGGTGTAGTCCTGGTTCTACCAAGAACCAGTGAACATCTCTGGGCTTCATTCTTCATCTGTAGCATGAGAGGGTTGGAAGAGAGGATCACTAAAGCTAACATTCCCTTGTTCTATAAGACCCTCATTTTACTAACAAGACACAGGTCTAGAGGAGAGAAATGAGGTGACTGCTGTCATCCAGGAATCCAGGACTCACTCAGGTCTCCATGTCATTTGTAACAGGGATTCAGCAGCTAGGACCATTTTCTAAACAGACTGAAGTGCCTGGTTAGTCTGTAAAGTATATTTTCTGGGTGCCCATCCCTGTTCCAGGAGGCAATCAGTAAAAAACAAGGGGAAGGAAGAAATAGGGATGTTCAAGTAGATCCAACTCATAGAGGGCACAGTACTGGCTGCACACAATTGGGGTGATCTTGCACAGCTGTGGCAGTTTGCAGGAAGGCGAGTGTCTAATATTGACTGGGTAGAAAAGACTTCTTTAGCTGAGCCTTACAAGAGGGAAACAGCAAGAATGAAGGAGTGGAGGTGGCGACAAGTTCGTTCAGATGGACCAGTATCTGACTCTCCAGGAAGATGAAAGCCTCAGGACTTCAAGGTCCAGTGCCTGCCCATCCACTACCATAGCCCTGGCACTGAGCACCATGCCTGGTACCCAGCAGTCTGACCAGGCAGATGCACGTCGTCGTTCCACTACATCCCCAGTTGGGTGACCTTAGGCAAGATACTTCACCTCCCTGAGCTTGATTTCACATCTGTTGACAGACTGACAGGGTTGTGGTGAGAGCTAAGTGAGCTCATGAGCGTTGGAGTTTGGTTAACCACAAAGAGTGCCCAAAGTGAAGAATGATTGTTACCATACCAAGTAGAATGAGACCAGCTCCATGATAGAGGTGCCTAGGCTGGAAGGTGCCGAGGACTTCACCCTAAAGGAGGCAGCTGGGCAGAGCCTTCTCAGATTGGTTCACTTTGAATGGAGGAGATGGCAGGGAATGGGGGATCCTTTGGGCCAGTGGGTGTGATCACTGGTGAGCAGCGGCTAAGGCAGGCTCTGCCTGGGCTCTGCTCGCATGCCTGCTGGTGCGTGCAGAAGCCTCCTGACCCCAGGGCCAGGCCAGAAAGGGGCTACTGCAGAAAGACTTCTGAATTCCGTGGTCCAGAGCTTTCTTTACAAGTCAAAACTAAGGCAGATAATGCCCAGGGGCTACATGATTCTCAGACACACTTGCTGGGAAGAGGTATAAATGGAGGGTGGTAGGTGGACAGGGCTGTGGAGCTGGTTCTAGGCTCACAGCTGGGGTCCACCTGGAGCTTCGATGGGCCAGGTGGGCCCCTGGTTAGCCCCATCCATTTCCCAGTCATGTGTGGCTGGCCCTGGGTAACCACCAGGACCACAGCATTGACAGTGGGAGGCCAGAGGTGGGAGGGGCAGACTAGATGGCTTAGAGCAGGAGGAGGAAAAAGGATGTAGAAGCAAAAAGGTCAGGCCCACAAAGCAGGGGTCTGCTGGAATGAAGCACCATGCCAGCCTCAAGAGGGGCAGCTTCGTGTCTTGAGGAAATGGTGTACTTGCAGCAGGAGTCCCTCTGCTCCTTGCCAGTTAAGCAGAGGCTATAGCTTGCTTGGCCATGAAGATCACCTCCCAACAGGCTCAAAGACCAATGAATAGGTGTATATATGTGAGGTGGAGGATGCGGTAATTATGGCTGGATTTGGTTTAGGGAACATACAGGGCTGCCATCTCAACCAAGCCACCACAGTCCCCATGCCCAGACAGGAGCTCCCTGATGTGTCCAGAAACCACCACCCCTACCCCTTACCAGGCCGCCAGCCTGAGGCACTTCTCTGGGGATATCTTGCAGACTCAGCCACTGCAAGAGGGCAAAGGCCTCTTCCTGCCTGCCAGGCTTCTGGAATAGGCTGCAGCACTCCCTGTCCGCCACTGTTCAGGATGAGGCACAGTGAAAACATCACGGCTTCAGGGGCAAGGCAGACAAGTTTGAATCCTCGCTACGTACTTATGAGCTGTGTGAACTTGGAAATCACTTGCCTTTGCTGAGGCTTACCCTCACTATCTGACACCGGAGGTAATAAATTCTACTTAGCAGGGCTACTAAGAGTTATCAAATGAGATATAAAGTGCTTGGCACTGTGCCTAGCACACAAAATTTATTAGCAGTATTTACCACTTATTAAGCATTTACTGTGTGTCAAAATGATGCTAAGAGAAGCAAAGGGATATAAAGAATAGTCTCCATGTCCAGGCAGCTGACCACCTAGAGGTAGGGTAGGGAGAGTTCACATGGTCCCTCCCTCACTCCGTCATTCTTGGAGACATTCTCTCTGTGTGGCCTATGTTGGGCCTTGGGATGCTGATGTGGATCAGACTGATGCCCCAAGAGGTCACCCGAAAGGACAGACAGGTGAACAGTCAGGCCTCAGGCAGAGTGGTCAAGGAATTAAAAACTGAGAAGGGGCACTTAACCCTTTTGTCCGTGGGATCAGGAAAGGCTTTCCTGAGGAGGAACTGTGGCCCTGCACTTGGAAGGGTGAGTAGGAGGTTGGCAGGTGGGCATATGGTAAGGCAGGGCCAAAGCAGCAACTATGGCCTGGCCCTGAGCTCACTGTGCCTGAGCAGGGGCACCTGATAAGCTGCAGGCTAAGAAGGCAAAAGTTCAGGCAACCAGCTCTGGGAGTGGCTTCAGGAAGGAGAAGGGCTTAGGAAACCAAGGGTTCCCTGGTTAGGCTGTACCTACAAAGGGCCCAGGGGCTGAGAGAAGGGGAGGCCATTTCAGGAAAATCCTTGCCATGCACCAAGGCCACCCACTTCAGCGCAGAAGTTCCCTTTATGATGGTTGAGCCCAAAATGCAAAACTGGGCAAAAGCCACAACTTGCTTAGCTGCAATGGCCGCCTCCCAGCAGGCTTCAAAGGCCAGTGGAAAAGGAAGCAGTGCTGCTGCGGTCACCTAGCAAGTTGTTGGTACGTCGCCAAAATTGTCAAAATATCTGTCAGGGAAAGTCTCCCAACCACAGAGAAGCACTGAGAGACAGCCCCTCCAGTGCAGCAACAGCCAAGAGCCTCTAGTACTTTACTTTTCCTTCTCCTTTCCAGGCTCACGTTTCCCCACCCACCTCTCTCTCTCTGCCCATAGGGACTGGCCTCATCATTAATCAAGATAAAATCCATCAAATTCTCTGAGAAGGAGGAGGATAAAAAGAGTTCATGGGAGTAATAAATCTTCTCTACAATAGGTGGTGAGCAAGGAATTTATCCCAGACTGTGCTCTTGAAAAATGAGAGGCTGTGTGTGGACAGTGTGTAACCAGGAAGTGGGAGCCGTGCATGCAGGAAGAGTGAGGTGGTCCGCTAAGAACCTCAGGACATCACTGCTGGAAAGACTTTCTCATAGACTCTCTGAGCACCATGCTGTGTCCTACAGCAGCAGAGCTAGGCCTAGAACTCAGGACTGGGACTCTCAACCCACCCCAAACTGCCTTCCCAAGGTCAGAGGAGATGGTTTTCTAAGAACAAACTTACTCTAAATCCAAGAACTAACTGCATTCCTCCACCTAGTCCTTTCATTATTCACACACGCTCATTTTCACTTCACTCTCTGATGCATTCACTCATTAATATCTGCTGAGCACCTACCATATGCCGAGCACCAGGGCAGGAGAGCAGCCGAGGTGGAGCAGGGTCCATGGCAAGAGAGGCAGAAAGACCCCCAAAGCAGGGGCAAGAAGCACTCCACAGTGTGTGTGCAGGGGGTGCCTGGAAGCGAATGTTTTCCCTCCCCCCAGCAGAGACTGCAGCAGCCTCTGCTTGCAAGGGGAGGAGAAATTGTGCTGTCCCAGCGTCGGTCATCCAGGCTGAACAGCATTTCAGGGGTCTTCCTTTGAGTCCAGTCTCACACTCAGAAAGTGCCTTGTTCATCCCCCAGGGAAAGTGCTTCTCTTCTCCTCCCCTCTCTCTTCCTCACGATGGCACAGAGCAAAAAGCAAGGGAAGGGACCTGGACATTGTCCTCAGCAGGCGTCTTCGTCCATTTCGGCTACAGTAGACAATACCGCAGACTGGATGGCTAAAATAACAGACCTTTATGTCTCACAGTTCTGGAAGCTAGGAAGTCCGATGTCAGGGTGCCAGCATGGTCAGGTTCTGGGGAGGGCCTTCTTCCTGGTTTGCGGATGGCTGTCTTCCTGCTGTGTCCTCACATGCTGGGGAGAGAGAGAAGCTGCAAGCTCTCTCATGTCTTTTCTTACAAGGGCACTAATCCGGTCATGAGGGCTCCACCCACATGGCCTAATTACCTCCCAAAGGCCCGTCCATTTCGGCTACAGTAGACAATACCGCAGACTGGATGGCTAAAATAACAGACCTTTATGTCTCACAGTTCTGGAAGCTAGGAAGTCCAATGTCAGGGTGTCAGCATGGTCAGGTTCTGGGGAGGGCCTTCTTCCTGGTTTGCGGATGGCTGTCTTCCTGCTGTGTCCTCACATGCTGGAGAGAGAGAGAAGCTGCAAGCTCTCTCATGTCTTTTCTTTCAAGGGCACTAATCCGGTCATGAGGGCTCCACCCACATGGCCTAATTACCTCCCAAAGGCCCCATCTTCAATTACCATCAGATTGGGGATTAGGGTTTCAACATATGTATTTTGGGGGAACACAAACATACAGTTCATAGCAGTATACAAATGGATAAATAAATCATACTACATTCATGCAATGAAAGACTAGACATTGGTTAGAATGAATGGCCTATGTGTGTCAACACGGGTAAATCTCACTTAGGTA
>NW_007726498.1:19143-20918 GCF_000696425.1 Galeopterus variegatus | reverse complement strand
CTAGACATTGGTTAGAATGAATGGCCTATGTGTGTCAACACGGGTAAATCTCACTTAGGTAACAGGTTAAAAAGGCAAATCATAGAACAATATGTGCAGTCTTCTACTTATGCAAATTTAAAAACAGGACAATATACCATATTGTTTATGCACACATGTGCATATAATAAAGGAATTAAAATGCAGACAAAAAGAGTACACCCCAACCTCAGAACTGATGACCTAGGGAGAAGACAGATGAATGGGATCCAGGACAGGCCAGAGAACTTCTGATGTTGTACATTTTATTTCTTTTAAAAAATATGTGAAAAAAATATGGTAGAAGATCAATGTGTGTTAAATTTCACGGTAAATACATAGGTATTTGTTAGATTTCTTTGTACTTTTCTGTTTGTTTGAAAGATTTCATTTTAAATAAGGATGTTTAAACACGATGCAGACAGTCTGACTTGAAAACCCACATGAACCACAAGTCTGAGGGCCTTCCAGCACTGTGCTGAACCTTTTTACATTTAATCTTCCAATCATTCGAAGAGAAAGGCTTATGACCTGTTTCACAAATGAAGGAACAGGCTCAGATGTGGCAAGCAGTTTGCCCAAGGTCACACAGCTATTAAGTGGAAGATCTGAGCCTCAGACTCTGGTGTCCATGACTTCAAAGCCATACTCCCTCCCGGACCTCTCAACACCTATATGAGCTGCCTTTCTTAATAAAATATTATAGACTCGAACAAACACCAAACAAAATGCAAACTAGCTCAAGAATGAGGGGTGAGAATCTGACCTTGAATTCTCCCTCTGTTACCACCTGTCTGTGACCTTTGGTGAACTACCTGCCCTCTCTAAACTTCACCTGCCCTAACTATAAAATGCAAATTGTGATGTCACTTCTCTAGCAGGGACAAAGCATGTTGTCAGTGTCATTTTAACTTGATAAAGTGGCCTGTGGTGCCCTACACTCAGATCTGAGATCCTCACCATCAAATCATAGAAGACTATGACTTATTCCAGGCAATTAGCAAACTGATTCAGTTTCATCAGCTGGATAAAACATCTCTGCTTCAGTCGGATCTTATATGACCTCAAAGGAAGGAAGTCTTAGTTCAGATGCCCAAAGCATCATCCTCAATACTTTCCTTCCCTGATCAGAACCAGAATCTCTGGAGTAGAGAGATGCAGGGAAGGAAGAGAACAGGGTCTGTGAAAGTCTCATGAGAGAGACAGAGAGAAGGTGAGGCATTCAGATGCCTTCCTCATGGACCCTACCCAGTTCTCTGGGTTGTAACGTGATTGATCTTGCCAGCTCTGTAGGCAGNACATGATCACGTCCACTCTCGCTGCAGGATAAATTGAGAATTTATTGAATGAGAACAAATTGCAGGGTGAGAGGTGGGAAGGAGGGAGCCCAGTTAGGAGGCTGTTATGATTGTCCAAGCAAGAGGGCCTTGGGCTAGGGCAGGGCCAGTGACAGCTGAGAAGAAGACAGACTCACAGAGCTACTTAAGATCTAATATTGGGTGGGTGGATGGATGGATGGGTGGTGTGGATGAATGGTGGGATTTGGAAGGAGAGAAGAAGAATCAAAGATGACTTCTCCCAGGATAACCTATATTAACCTACATGGTTAAGGCCCTGAGCTAGACTCCAGAGACCCTTTTAGACTCTTGTGTGGTTTTCCTGGTTCTGAAATATGTGGAAAGGTTAGACATTCTGAGAAATCCCACCAGAGTTCTCCCTAACCCCCGGCCTCCTAGTCCAGTGACTGCCGTCCTGTG
>NW_007726498.1:16075-18251 GCF_000696425.1 Galeopterus variegatus | reverse complement strand
GAAATCCCACCAGAGTTCTCCCTAACCCCCGGCCTCCTAGTCCAGTGACTGCCGTCCTGTGCTGACATACTGGGCCCAGAGTGCATTTGGATAGAGATGCTGGACAGTGGGAGGCAGGGCTATCCAAACACAGATGCCATAGGAGGTGGGACCCAATATGTACCCACAAATATTGATCCTGCCCCTTGGCCGATTCAGGCCACTGCTGGACAATGGGGGGTGCATTGGTGGGTTTGGGCCCCAGGCTGCAGGCTGAGGAATGTGGACTCCCAGGGATCTGTGTTTGCTCATCACCCAGAGCTTGACATTCCCCAGCATGACCACTCCCTGTGAGTGGCCCTGGCCCGAGCATCAGCCAAGCCCCCCGTTCAGGGTGTTTGCACAGTGGCCGCTCTGCTTAGCCAACATTCATTAGAAAAGGCTTTTCTCTGCTAGACATGTTTCCAGGGTGTGGGGAAGGCTTTCCCACCCACCCCCCTTTACCTGCCCAATAGTTGTGGCTGCCTTTGGGAAACCATGGAAGTGAAACTCTTAAACATCAAAGAGAATATGAGAACTCAACCAGGCCTTCAAAGAGGTATTAGTCACCATCGTCCCCATTTTAAAGATGACCAAGAAAAATACACTTTCAAATACTCAGCTTGGGGCAGACATTGTGGTTGTTAAAAAGCATTTGGGTCCAAGACGCCCACCCCATCTCTTCATTTGCAGAATGGAGATAACAATAGCGCTTCCTCCTCTGAGGTTGAGTGAAATAATATATAACCAGAGCCTGGAACACAGCAGAAATGGATAGGCTCAGAGGGAGCTGAGGGCAATCTCAGCGTGCTTTGAGAGTCTGCTGGTACTGCTGAGAACTGAAGTTTGGAGAGTTCTGGCCAGACGTGCCCAGCAGTGGTGGCCCTGGTGGGCTGCAGGGAAGGCTCAGAATGTTGGCGCTGTGCAGCCACATGGGGCCCATTTCCATCTCTCTGAAACGGGCTCACACCATTCAAAGGGAATTGTGAAAATGAATCCTGTAGTGAGTCGGAAGGTGGGGGAGGCCGAAACTCAATTCTGTTCATGGTCGGTTAGATTACTTTGGCCTGGAATTCCTAGTCTCCGACAGCAACAAAGGCGGCCTTAGAATCCTTATGAGTGAGGCTCCTTGGGGCAGGGAGCCCCACATGCCTCATCTGGGCCCAGCTCAAGTTCCAGGGGCCACAGCTGTGGCTTGAGGGTGTTTGGATTTGGGGTTATTTTTTGGACAGTTTCTATCTTTATGTTTTGCTTTCCCAGCTTAGCGCTCAGCACAGAACTCTGAAATGACTCTTGACAGCTTCCCCTGCTTTTGCTTGCACTGCCTCCAGTTGCTCTTTTGTCATTTCTAAGACACTTGTCAAGGACCTGCTGTGTTAATCACATTGATTAAGAGCTCAGATTCTGGAGCCAGTCAGCCTGTGTTCAAATCCCACCTCTGGAATTTATTAGCTGAGTTATGTTGGACATTCCCTCCACTTCTCAAAGACTTGTCTTCTTCATCAATAAAATGGTAACACTAATAGTCCCTGCCTCATAGGATCGATGGGAAGATTCAGGAAAGTAATGCATGTGGTGTGAATCGCTCAAGTCTAGTACTTAGCAAGTCGGCGTCTGTGAGATATGTGTGCATGCACACTCTTGGCATTTGATTCTCACAGTGGCCCTGTGAAGTTGCGGTCATCACTCCCATTATGGTTGGGGACACTTCTCTTGCCTCAGCAAGTGACAGAGAAGGACTTGAACAGAAGCCTCTGACTCAGAATGCTGTCTTACATTTCGTCAGCTTAAGGATAACTTAAATGAAGTTCTAAATTTCTTACTGAGCGTAATGTCAAAAATCAACTCCTCTCCCTCTCCCTCTTTTCCCTCCCTTCCTTCCCATGCCCACTCATGACTAAACACTGCACACACCCCTCTGCAGGTTTGGGTAAATTCTTATGAATCTCCCTAGGTTGCAGTACACAGTTATTAATCCAGGAGGCCTCGATATTTAAGAGGTTAGGTTTCCATTTTGATGATTTATTATTCATTATATTCTAGGTGCTGACAGGCTACTTCAGTTCTTAAGGACTGGGGTAGGCAGTGGAGCATGGTGTGGGAAGAAGGGGGTAATGAGCATGCAGAAGAATCCAAGGTCACCTGAGGCAGAATGGGA
>NW_007726498.1:14418-15638 GCF_000696425.1 Galeopterus variegatus | reverse complement strand
ATTTAAGAGGTTAGGTTTCCATTTTGATGATTTATTATTCATTATATTCTAGGTGCTGACAAGCTACTTCAGTTCTTAAGGACTGGGGTAGGCAGTGGAGCATGGGGTGGGAAGAAGGGGGTAATGAGCATGCAGAAGAATCCAAGGTCACCTGAGGCAGAATGGGATCTGTCAACCCATCATCCGTCACACTCTGAACTCAGAACCCTGGTAGAACATCCATACTGAGGATGTGGGATGAGCCGGAGGAGGCTGAGAGGGAGCAGGGCCCACTGCAGGATGTGTTCATTCCCTCCCTCCCTTCTATGGTTTCTTCTTAGTCCTTCAACCAGCACTCACCCCCGCCCTCATCTGGGCCAAATCCCATCAGGTGCTGGGGCACTGAGATGTGGGAGGCAGCTGGGCCTGGAGGGAAGAGCACGAGCTGGAGTCTGAGAGACCCAGGCTGGAGTCTCACCTCTGCGGTATCCATGCGGTGTGCCCATAGGGTGGAGGACATGCAGCAGAAGAGGGACAAAGTGAGAGTGTGGGATGGAGAGGTGGCCAAGGAAGACTTCCTGGAGGAGGGGGAAGGAAGCTGGACTGAGATTTGGGTAGATATGGAACAGAGACACAGAAAGGGAAGCCAGGGCACCTGGCAGGTGTGAGGGGTGGGTCGATGGGTGACTTGCAGCCTTTCCTAGGCTGGTTAAGTGAGTGTTTCTCATGGTTTGGCCATAAGGAGACCACACTGTTCTTCAAAGCTAGTAGAGGCCTTTAGGGTCATTTTGGCCAGACTTCCATATGATGTTTGGCTCCTGTCCTCACCTTCAGCAGTTGCTTGCATATCACCTGTGGCAGCAAGCCCAGCCCTGCCAGGGACAGCCTACTCCATCATGAGACAGCACTGACTATGAGGAAATCCTCCATCACCTGTCATCTGGGTTACTGACTTTGTCCATGCCTTTGTTCCCTGCTCTGGCCAAGAAGCCTGCAGCATCCTCTGAGGACTTGCAACTAGTGAAGGGCTCCCCCCAAACCACACCTCCTGTGGCATGCCCTAATGACACACTTGTCTGTGGTCCAGCCACCTCCCAGCTGAGGGTGGGAAATAGAGATTTTCTTTTGTATAAACAAGTAGCTCGAAGACGCAAGGCAGGGGAATGTGATCTGGGGTGAATGCCTCGGTTTTGCAATTCTCCTGAGAGTCTGTGGGCCAGCGCTGGCCGGGTCTACAGCTC
>NW_007726498.1:0-14221 GCF_000696425.1 Galeopterus variegatus | reverse complement strand
TGCCTCGGTTTTGCAATTCTCCTGAGAGTCTGTGGGCCAGCGCTGGCCGGGTCTACAGCTCTTTCTGGAAGGAACAGGCCTGTGAAAGCCCAGCTTGAGCCAAATGTGCCATCAGGGGGTTCCGCTTTTGGCTGCAGGGGGTGGGGACCATGCCTCGGTTTTGCAATTCTCCTGAGAGTCTGTGGGCCAGCGCTGGCCGGGTCTACAGCTCCTTCTGGAAGGAACAGGCCTGTGAAAGCCCAGCTTGAGCCAAATGTGCCATCAGGGGGTTCCGCTTTTGGCTGCAGGGGGTGGGGACCGAGCAAGAAGGCGGTTGTGTAACGCCGGGTGCTGACCGCAGCTGTAACAGAGGCAAAAGCACCAGCGGCTGGGAGCCAAGTTTACCTTCGGGGACCAGGCTTGCCCTGGCCTCCTTCCGCATCCCAGCTCCCAGTGCTGCCCGTCCATCCCTCACCAGCAGACCGACCCGCAGGCTCACACGTGCTTCAGCAAAAGAGCCAAGACTAGCAATGTGCCAAACGGAGCTAGAGAGGCACGGAAACAACGGCTGTCGCCTCAGAAGTTACATCCTAGCTGTCCACGGCTCTGAGGGGCCACTAGCCAGAAGGGAGGAACCCGGAGCTGGGAGCTGCAGGACTCAGGGGCAAGTCTCGTCTTGGCGAGTCTCGGGTAAATCACTGTATGGGTCTGCTGGGACTGCCGTGACAAAATACCACAGACTGGGTGGCTTAAACAATGGGAATTCATTCTCTCACAGCTCTGGAGGTGGAGTCCAAGACCAGAGTGCTGGCAGGGTACATGTCCTCAGAGGCTCCTCTCCCTGGCTTCCAGATGGCAGTCTTCATGTTGCCTCTTCTCATGATAGTCCCATTGTGCATGTCCCTGTGTCTCTCTGTGTGTCCTAATTTCCACTTCTTTGGACAGCAGTCAGATTGGATTAGGGCCCACCCTAACAGCCTCAATTTTAACTTAATTACCTCTATACAGGCTTGGTTAGCTGTGTTCTGGTATTATGACTATGACTATGTTCCTGAATCTCGTGAGCCTGTGACCAGGGTCCAGTTCTGCCCACTTGGTGAGCCCTGATTCTGGTCACAGCCTGAGCCCTGACCCTGGCCACGGTCTGGCTATGAGGAATGTATAAGGTGTGATGCACACCACTTCCATTGTAGGAATCACACCTAAAGTTTAGGGTAATACGTGGATCCTCTTCTCCTCAGCCCTCCAGCTCCTATGAAGGGGCTGGATTATTTAACATTTCAGGTCCAGCCCCTCTCCATTGTGTTCTTGCATCTGAAGGCTGGGACCTGGGGTAGGAGGAGGCCACTTTCCAGTCTTGCTTCCTTTGGGTGCAGCAGAGTAAAAAGGGGTGGGAGCACAGCCTTGAGAGATATATCTCTTAAAAGAGTTTGTCCCAAACTCCAGGGCCCTCAGGTAGCTGGAATTTATGGCGCCAGCCCCGCCCTGTGTCATTAATAAAGGAAAATTAGCCCTCTCTGGGTGAGGACATTTTTCACTGGAGTCTGAGGGCTATAACGAGGCGCTATCAAAGGCCCAACGTGCCATATGAATTTTATATGCCCTGTTTCCTACAACTTCTGAACAGCGTGGCCGATTTATAAGGTAATGATTTTTCCATCCATAATTTCTTTCATATGATTTTTGTAATGTGGACATTTCCCCCTCCTGACTGGGCTGCACACAGCCTAGTCTAGTGGATCAAGGCTGGACAGGGAGGGAGAACTTTGTTCTGAAGCCCAGGTCCGTGTGCAGGAGCTGCAGAGGGCTGAGGGGGCATGCAGGATACCGAGCTCAGGCCCACCTCTGCTGACTCCTGTCTGTAGCTACTTGGGCAAGTGATTTCCCAGCTCTGGGCCTCAGTTTCCCCATTTGTCTAGTGAGAGGGCATTATGTAGAACCAGTCTATGTAATGATGTCAGAAGCTATTCAACTTATTGCAACACCACACGTAAGAGGGGGGTCTTCGAAAAGTTCACAAAAGATTTGCATTATCTTTTAATTCCATTTTCCACAAACTTTTTGAAGTACCCTAATATTTCATGCATAACTACCCATGCCAGGCTCTCTGTTGGGCACTGGAGGCACAAGGATGAATTCAGAATGGACCCTCCCTTCAAGAGGGAAGAGCTCTAAGAAAGGAGTTGAATGTTTGAGAAGACAGAGGTGACCAATCCTTCCTGTGAAGGGGAGGGGCTTGCAAAAAGCACCACAAAGGACAAAGCCATTTTGTCCAGCCAGGAAGGACCGTTTCAGAATTTTTCAACTGAGGTGGTTTCCCCTTCAACCCCTAAGTGCAGGACCACCTTCAAGGTCTGCCTGAAACACTCCTGAGAAGGAGCTGGTTCCAGGCAAAGCCCTTCTCGAGGCCAACGCCTACTCTCCAGATGCTGCATTCAGGAGGGGTTTGGAGCAGGAGCAGCTGGGAGGAGCCCCTGCACACCCATAAATCTGCCCTCACCGCTCTTTGATCTGGACACTGCTGTATCCCTAGGATCGCTGCCCAGGAGGTAGCTATTGAGCCGAGGGTCAGGGGGCACCCAGCCTGCACTTTTGAGTGAGTGTGTATGTATGTGTGTGCATGCTTTAACTTAACCTGGCCTGTGTTATGTTAAACCAGAATGTCTTACAGGATGTGAATCACTCCTGCTCTTGGCAGGCATTGCTGCCCCACATGGTTGGTCACCCATTGTCCATACACCTGCTCAGGGGTGGCTCAAAGTGTGTAAAACCCAATGAGTCCCCCAGATATTTGGTCTACAGGTCCCAGTGAGCCCCTACAGGAACTTTTTGTTCCCTGAATTGACCAGTTGCGTGGACGACCCTGAGACCCGGCCTCCACATTTCATGCACCTCCTTCAACCTTCCAGGCACCTCAGAGGTAGAGCAGCCTTCGGTCCCTTCAGTGGGAGAGGAAATGAGGCCCAGAACAGTCGTAGCCCCTGCTGTGGTCACACAGCATATTGGAGAAACAGGACAGAATTCAGGCCTTCTGATTCCTAGACTAGCACACTTCGTTCCTACCATGTCAGCTCCTTTTCGCTTCCTGGGAGCAAGCCGAGCCCGTTTCACAGAGCAGCTGGATGGGCAGTGGGGGCCCAGAGGAGAGCAGGATGGAAATGACCATGGAGCAGCTCTTGGCATTCCTCTTTCCCACTTCTCAGAAGTTGGTGCATTTCCCTTGGAAAGAAATCCACTTCAACTTTCCTGTAATAAAGTTTTCTAATTAACTGGAGGGGGAAGCATGCTGAATGTATTAACCACATCTTAGCTATATATTGGTTCTTTTTTTTATTTTAAGCTCCTGCATTGAGAGGCTTTAGTAGTCTTTGCACAGCAGCTGTTAAAGGATTGCCATAAAGCCAGACGTGGGACGTATGTAGGCCTGCCCTCTCACCCAGACCCCCTCTGCAAATGCGTAGACAGAGGCACTCCCTGCACCCTGTGACTTGCCCAGCATGCAGGTTAGCCCTGGGGAGAGGAGGCCTACTGTGTAAGTCCGAAAGGAAGCTCAGTTCATTCAGCAAGCATTTACTAAGCACCTACTATGTGCCAGACCCCTGTGACTTGCCCAGCATGCAGGTTAGCCCTGGGGAGAGGAGGCCTACTGTGTAAGTCCAAAAGGAAGCTCAGTTCATTCAGCAAGCATTTACTAAGCACCTACTATGTGCCAGGCATTGTTCTGAGAATTTCAATTGAACAATATATGTTTATTTCCCTTAAGAAGCCACAGTTTAATCAGGACTAAACACATTAGGAGGTAATTACTCAGATTATAAAAATATCTTCCTCAATACACAGAAATAACAATTTCTTAATAGTCACACTGCCTCTAGCCATATATTCACATACCTTACATCCAAATCCCCTAAAAATATACTTTAAACACCCACTCGTATAATGAATTTGCTGCACATATGCCTGGGAAAGGATAGTATATTATTATTATTATTATTCTCATTGTCATTGATAGTAGGCTCTGGAGTCAGACTTCCTTGGTCTATATCCCAACTACACCATTTACTACCTGGATAACTGTGGGCAAATTACTGTACCTCTCTGTGCCTCAGTCTTCTGTTACTGCACCTTCTATGTGCCTGCACCATAGATTTTTTTGAAGATTACCAGAGATCATGCCTGTAAAGCTCTTAACCCAATGCCAGACACTTAGTAAGAGCAAAATAATTGCTCGCCATTGTTGTTGTTATTATTCTAATGCTAAAGAAGAGGAAATTGTGGGTTAGAGACATAAAGTATGTCAAGGTAGGGTTAGACCTGACACCAAGCTCCTCACTGAGAGCCTAGCCCGTTATCAGTCATGACATGCTAATGGACCTGGCACTTTCCCCAGCCCTCTTTCGGGAAGGTAAACTTTGCTTGTGGGAGGAAGGGGCAGGGCAGAGTCATCAGAATACTGTGGGGCAAAGCTGGTGGCAAGCACACACCTGACCAACATCTGGAGGTTGATGGATGGGGATGAAGATGCTGAGCAGATGCCTGGGCAGGATGGAGTCCTTGCCCCTTTCTCCACTCTTCTTGGCAGGTGCCACCAGTTGGTGACTGTTGGAGGGATCTCCCACCCCTGGGGAGAGAACTGAGCAGGCGTGCCACTGTCTTGCTCAACGAGCCTCAATTCTTGCATTCCAGGGTCCTATCAGTCTGTGACTCAAGCAACCTGAGCATCTTTGATTCTGTGCATCTGAGTCAAGGGATCTAAACTTCCAGAATGTCTGACTGAAGAGTACACCCGAGTCCCTGGGCCTTTGCTCATGCTGCCTCCACTGCCTGAATTCCTTTATCCCCAATCCTGTCTGTTGAAGTATTGTCCTGGTAGGCCAACAGATGTTCCTGAATCTATTGTTCCCTCCTCAGTACTCACCCTGCCTTATGCTTTTGCCCTTTGTGAAGCACTTAGTTTATGCTGCCTCACCCTTGGGGCAGAGTTTGTGCCCATCTCTTATGATTGCCTGGAGGATGAGCGCTCTACCTGGTGTCCCTGAGTTCTAAACACTCAGCACAGAGCCTGGCCCAGGACCTGTTCATTGAACTGATATGGATTTGAGTTGGAGGGCTGGACGATGTCTAGGCAATGGGAGAAACATGTCACAATGACATGGGGACACAGAAAAGACGGACTTCGCCCTCCTCCCAGCTGGGCTGCCAGCCAACCCTGGACATCCCAAGTCATATGGACCTTGTCTAAGAAGGTGGCCCCTAAGAGCCTCCCTCCCTCCCCACCGGTGAGTAAGCATAGGCAGACACGACTCTTGTGGGCTCCAAGAGAAAGAGGCCCATTCAAAGGGTGGCCTATAAAACCTCTTAGCTCGCACTCAGAGGCTTATATCACTCTTAAAAGTGTGGTCAGCACAGTGTTATTGCTCTGGGGCTGCAGGGGATGGTGACATGATTTACTCGAGTAATTAACTGGTTGCTGCACCCAAACTCTAAGCAAACACAGTGCACTTGGCTAAAATTACCTGCTTCCGAGCTCCAGCTTTTCCTTGTGGGGTTCAAAGACATTCCAAGAATTAGGTCTAAAGTCAGCTTCTATTGGGGCTTTCTTCCACAAATGGGCTTGAGGCTAGGTGCCCATCTAGAGAGATTCAACAGCCCTGGCCATTCAATGTCCAGAAAGACCCATTCTGAGTTGGCATCTTGGGAGAGAGGTAAATTGCCTTGTGTTTGGTTCCTGCTACTTTTCAGGTTCCACATGCACCTCACACCTCATCTGTCTTCTACGAGGGAGCCTGATCATCAGCAGCCTCTAAGTTGGCAACTCCTCCTTCTTAAAACCATTTTTACTTGAATTTTGGGCCACTCCTTTCCCTTCGCTCCTTGCCTGACTGGCCACTCCTCCTAGTGTCCTAGCTGTTCCTCCTCATGTCCCTGACCTCTAAACACTGAGTGCTTCAGGGCTCCATCCTCAAACCTCTTCTCTTCTGTCTTGACTCATTTTTAAAGTCATCCCCCAAATTATTTCTATCTCCATCTTGGACTTCCCTTCTGAGCCCCAGACTCCTGTGCTCAGCTGCCTCCTCAACAGCTCCATCTGGTTGTCCAGCAGGCACCTCAAAATGAGCACGTCCAAAAGCAAACCCTGCTCCTTCCCACCCTCGACAGGAGCTGGTCCCTGCTCCTCCCCTATTCCTCTCGTCTCAGGAAATGGACCCTCCATTCTGGCAGTTGCTCAGGCCAGAGCAGCCGGACTCACCCTGATGCCTCTTTCTCTCACACCCGGCATCCAGTGTGTCAGCAAGTCCTACTGGCTCTGCCTTCACAGTGTATCCAGAACATCCACTGCTGCCTGTCTCTCCCTCTTCCTCCCCTGGACAAAGCCCTCTTACCTGCCCATGGCTGCACAACTAGTATGTGGCATGCTTGCCTTCTCCCCTTGCAGTGTCTCCTCCACACAGCAGGCAGAGTAGCTTTTAAAATGCAAATCAGGTCTAATCACCCCTGGCTTACGCCCTGCAATGGCGCCTCCTCACTGTTAGGAAAAGCCAATGTCCTTAGGTCAGCCTAAGGCCCTACAGGATAACCCCTCTCCGCCTCCCCACATGGTTGACACCCTGGCCCCACCACACCATCCTGCCTCCACCCGCTCTCACTGCACTGGCCTCCTGTGGTTTTCGGGCATGCCTGCCAGGCTCCCTCCTCACGGCACTTGCTGTCTAGAGTATTCTTCAGATATCCCCCTGGCTGCTCCCTCTGCCCCTTCAGATCTCTGCCCCGTGTCCCCTTCTCAGTGAAGCCTTCCCCAACCACACTATGTGGAGTAAACTCCCACCCCCAGCATCTCCCTTACCCTGCCTTAGGTTTCTCCAGTGGTTGTTTCCACCCAACATTCCATGCATTTACTGGTTTGTTAATTCCTGTCTCTTCACTAGAATGAAATCTCAACATGTTACAGAGTTTATTTTGTTCACTGCCATGTGCCTGGAATCTAAAACAGTTTCTGAATGGAGTAGACACATTATATGAATGAATCATACAATTGACCATTTAGTAAGCATTGTAGCAGAGGAAAATGAAGCTCAGAGCAGGAAACCACTTGCCCAAGGTCGCACAGCATTGCTGGGACTAAACCCAGCTAGGCTGCACGCTTGTCCTGCCATAAAGCATGCCTTTGTTTCCTGGAGTTTGGACATCCAAATCCTGTCACCTGGAAACTTTCCACAGGAGCTGGTGCTGAGGGAGAGGAAGCCGAGATGTCCATAGGACTAGTCCCCTCTCTCTGTGAGGTCACAGCCCTGCTGGGGGACCAGGCCAAGTGAGAGAAGCAAGGCAGGAGTTTGGGGAGGTGCTCCAAGGAGGGCAGGTGGTCAACTTTTAGAGGCAGCCTGGGGCTGGGTGGAGTCCTGTGCCCTGAAGTAGAGCTTCCCAACAGGTGAATCAAAATATGACCCCAGAGCCCTCCAGGTGATCCAGTGAGATCTGAGGTAGTCAGAGCCCTGGACCAGGGGCCTCCAACCATGGGCAGCCTCTGCCTTTTATCCCAGTATGCCCTGCCTGTTATAGTCATTTTCCATGTGAGTCTGGATGGGAAAAAGCTTGGAAAGGGAGCCTAATATCAAACAGCTGCCTTGTGCCTTTCTACAAGCTTTTTGTTTGAATTTTCCCAGCAGCCAGCTTTGTTATCACACAAGGCAGAGGAGAAGGCTGAGTAGGCCCTGTGCAGGAAGACCTGGCTCAGCTCGCAGTCCCTGGCTCTGGAAGTCCCCTTCCCTCCACCTGCCCCTCCCCAAGCTGAGGTAATTATCCCCTGGCTTGTACCTCCCCTGGTCCCTCTGCGGGAGCTCCTCAGCAGGTACAGCTCCCCACCCATCCCTGCACCCTGCAGCTGTCAGAGCTTGGCAGGCAGAAGGCATTCAGTGACAATGAGTGAGTGAATGAATGAAAGAAGACATAGATGGGTGTGTGACATTTCCGGGATTCAGACTCTAGCCTAGGTGCCTACAGGCTTCGGAACAGAGATGCGCCTAGTGTCCAGGGAAGCAGGGAGGCTTGTCTTGTTGCTACAGCATCTGGTATGTGTGTTAGCTGTGGAGGGCTGTGGCCTAACCTTGGAAGATGAGATGGGTAAGGCAAACTAGTGTTTGCCTTTGGTGGGACTCTAGCAAGAGACCCCAAAGGCCACAAGTAAGGCCCAATATGGGTCCAGGTAACAACTCTACTATCACATGGAGCCAGCAGCCCAGGGTTCTGAAGGTTCAGGAAGGCTTTCTGGAGGAGGAGAGAGGGGATTGGGAGCTGATCTGCAGCCACAGAGCTTGAGAGCAGTCTCCATCCTTACACTTACGCAGTGAATTTTTCTCTGCTTCCTAATCCCTGAGATATGTCATTGTGCCCCAAGTTGATTCCTCTTCCCTGGGCCTCAATTCAGGCAGAAGCTTGGTGCTGCCAACAGAGAGTTTGGAGCTCATAACTCAACTGTGGGCAGGGCCCTGGGGGGTCTGATTCCAATTAAAGATGTCAAATGTATTTATGGATTATGCAACCAATAGGTATGCAGCAGCCTTGATAGCTGGCGGGGCCACCCTGAAGATAGGCCTGTAATTAATTAATCTCAATGGGTCTGCCAAACTCTACTCAAACATGAGTGCTCTGAGGGGTGCTGCAGACCCATGCAGGGGCCTGCTTTAGACCCTGTCTTACATCACAGATGGACAAGAAACTGGGCCTTTGGGGTCTGTCTGAGCAGAGAAAAGAATGTTAGATGAAGACTCAGGGAGTCTGGGTTTGAGGCATGGCTGCACCACATACCAGCATGACTGATGTGACCTTGAACAAGTTACTGAAACCTTAGAGCCTCAGTCTCCACTTCTGAAAATGAAGAGGATGATACCTGCTTCCGGAGGCCTTGTCGAGGGCTACTTGAGACAGCGTAAGTGAAAGAGCCCTGCACATCATGGGTGCCATTAATTGTTGATGAGAGTGAGAGGACGGGCCTGGCCTGGGCTTGCATAACTCCCTCATTCCCTACGTGATAGTGCCCACATAGAGAAAGAGAAACAACCGCCCCCTATGAGGATAGGGCTGCAATGGAAAGCACACGCCCATCAGAAAACATCTCTGAGCCTCACTTTCCTCATCTGTGAAATGGACTTGCCTACCCTGCCCTCTGGTCTCTTTCTGCTCCTTTGAGCTCTTATGACCTGACAGACTCAAATAAGACCCTCACACTGTTCACTCAGCAAACCTGGACTCTGGCCACGTCCTGAGTGGCATCCTACACCCCAGACTGAATCTGAGGAGGTACTCACAGTCTGCAGGGGAGATGGTCACACCAACCTGGACTTGCAGAAAGGGTGCCAACAGATGCCCATCATCCCACCTTTATTCTGCCAGGTGGACAGGTGTTCCACTTGACAGCTGTGGAGCAGCTCAGAGAGAGATTCTGTAGTGCAATAGCTGTCCAGCACATGGCCTTGCACTGGGTTGCTGGCAGCTGTAGTGGTAGCTGTGGTGATACCGTCAGTACTGCCCAAAGTTGCCAAGCACTCCACACAGAAGCTGAGCCCACTCCAGACTGCTGAGTTTGAACATACTTAGGTCACACACTCTCTCTTTCCTTCCCATCAGAGGTATGATCTGCATTTTGTAAACTTCCCTCTGGCTGCAGGCTGGAGTGGGGATTGTGGGGATCCGGTGAGAAGGATGATCCTCTAGTCCAGTTGCAGGATCATGAGGTCTGGGTCAGGTGGTGTCAGCTTGGTGAGGAGAAGGCTACAGCATCCAGAGACGTTTAAGAAGCTGACAGCCTGACTGGGAGACAGGTGTGAGTGTGTGTGTGTATGTGAGCACACGTGTGTGGTGGGGAGCAGGGGATGGGACTACAGGAGAGGCCAGGCTCCTGGTATGTGCAGTGGAGGCACAGTACGGAGTTAAATACCACTCTTTAAGAAGCTGACAGCCTGACTGGGAGACAGGTGTGAGTGTGTGTGTGTATGTGAGCACACATGTGTGGTGGGGAGCAGGGGATGGGACTACAGGAGAGGCCAGGCTCCTGGTATGTGCAGTGGAGGCACAGTACAGAGTTAAATACCACTGTGTATGTCCCCTGCCCACCCTTGCACGTAGCCACGGTTGTGTCTGTCACAGTGGTCTCTCCTTTGAGAACAGACTCTGCCGTGGGTTTGTGGCCTCTCTGTAGCACCTCTTCCATGTGTGGCATGTTCTGTCATCAGTGCACTCCGCATCCTTGATCTCATTCACCATTCCTTTGAGAACAGACTCTGCCGTGGGTTTGTGGCCTCTCTGTAGCACCTCTTCCATGTGTGACATGTTCTGTCATCAGTGCACTCCGCATCCTTGATCTCACTCACCACACAGTGGCCTGTAAGCTGCATTCCCATCCCACCCCGCAGGGCCTGATACCAAGGGGGTGGCTCACTCAAGCAGAGGGTGAACCAGGACTGATGGTCCCCATGCCCAGGCCAGCACCCTCCCACCATGCCCTGTGAGTTCCAGCTTTAGCCCCTGTCTGGACATCTCTCCTGTCTCCTCTCAGGAGTGCTCAGGGGTCAGCGTTGACCTCTGGTCAAACCGCTTGTTCCTCTATCCCCTCCTCCCAACTTGGCCAAGGCCTCACATGCTGAGTCTGCTGTGTGGCCCTCAGTCAGTCCCTCACCCTTCTGGGCCCCAGTCTTTCCATCTGTTGGTTGTGGAGTTGTACCAGCTAGTAGCCACATCCCTCCCAGCACTGACCATTTGTGGTATACACTATGTGTCTTTAAAGTGCCACCAAAGGGATTTAGTCTTCTCCGGTGGATGAGTTGGGAGTGAATATCTAAACCTGTCAGCTGTAATGACCCTAGAGACCATCGTTCAACACCCTGTTGCCAACCAGGAAATAGAAGATTCAGAGAGGTTAATGAAGTGCCCAAGGACACCATGCCCTGTGAGTTCCAGCTTTAGCCCCTGTCTGGACATCTCTCCTGTCTCCTCTCAGGAGTACTCAGGGGTCAGCGTTGACCTCTGGTCGAACCACTTGTTCCTCCATCCCCTCCTCCCAACTTGGCCAAGGCCCCACATGCTGAGTCTGCTGTGTGGCCCTCAGTCAGTCCCTCACCCTTCTGGGCCCCAGTCTTTCCATCTGTTGGTTGTGGAGTTGCACCAGCTAGTAGCCACATCCCTCCCAGCACTGACCATTTGTGGTATACACTATGTGTCTTTAAAGTGCCACCAAAGGGATTTAGTCTTCTCCGGTGGATGAGTTGGGAGTGAATATCTAAACCTGTCAGCTGTAATGACCCTAGAGACCATCGTTCAACACCCTGTCGCCAACCAGGAAATAGAAGATTCAGAGAAGTTAATGAAGTGCCCAAGGACACTCAGCAAGATGCAGACAGAATCATCAGAGCCTCACAGAGCCAGCAGAAACCTCATAAATGATNCCATCGTTCAACACCCTGTTGCCAACCAGGAAATAGAAGATTCAGAGAGGTTAATGAAGTGCCCAAGGACACCCAGCAAGATGCAGACAGAATCATCAGAGCCTCACAGAGCCAGCAGAAACCTCATAAATGATCTGAAGCCTCTCTGATTAGGGTGCAGACTCTGCTGACCCTTCTCCGGAGATGGGGTACTCACCTCCTCCTTGGAAAACCCACTCTGAAATCAGCGTGATTCCCTTAGAGGTCTGGCCTTCTCTGCCCCATCTTCTAAGCAGGGCAATTGACATTTGCTTTCTTGTTAAGATGGCCCCAGGTCTCTGAGTTAATGACCTCTGGAAAGGTCATCTGGGCTCAGAAGCCATAGTGGATGTGTCTGACAAGGGAAACCAGTGTTCCTGGAAGGGAGCAGGACAATGGCAAAGTCTGAGTGCAGACAAATTGCATACTCTCCTCCTCTCTCTCACTGCTTCCTTCTGGTGTTGTGGGAATTCGCCCTAAATTAAACAAAGACAGGGCTCTGCTGGCTGCCTGGGGTGGACGTCCTGCTTTGAGAGGCTGCTTGGATTCTAGCTAAGCCCGTGAGCTTTGCCCTGAGATTACCTAGATGCCAGTCCTGGCTCCACCCCCTCACTCTGTGGACTAGAGCACACTTTTCAACCTCTCTGGGACTCGGTTTCCTTGTGGGATGAAACACAGGTCATAATAGTATCTGCCTTCTAGAGCTGCTGTATTAAGTGAAGAAACCCCTGGAAAGAGCCTGGAAGAGCCTGGCCCTCAGTAGGCAACACTGCTCCTACCTCCCTGCACATGTGCCCCATGGTGCCAGCCTGTGCAATAATTGCTCTTAGGAATTATTTTCAACTCCTCAATCATAGAGCTTTCAGGAGAATGTGGGCCATAAAAGGGGCATTCTCCAGAAGCCCAGTTCTCCTCTCTCCAAGCCCTGCAGAGGCCTGAAGGTATAGGTGACACAGCCAGTCAGGAGGTGAGGCCAAGGCTCTAAACTTGGATTCAGTCACGAGGAGGCTTTTGGAGACCTTGGTGAGAGCAGCAATGCAGGGGCGGGGGTCTTTGTGGAAGTCAGATCAGAGTGGCAGAAGAGGGGACGTGGGGAGTGGAGACTCTCAAGAAGGTCGGCTGTGGAGGAGAGGAGGGCTGTGCAGGGTCGAGGGAGGATGTGGTGGTCCCCTTAAGAGATTTTAAATGAGCTGGTCGCCCTTGAATCCCAAATATCCTTAAAGGCCAGGAATTCATTCTTAGCAATATGTCCTAATGTGGGAAAAACGCAGATCTGTTCCCTTTCGGCGCTGAGGTTATGACATTTCCTGCTAAGGTCCCCACTGCACTTCTGAGCCTGGCTGTGGACTCCCGGAGCCCAGTAGGAGAGAGAGATGGATCTCACCAGAGACTTTTCTCTCCTAATCCCGGCCCTGGCCTCCAGAATCCCAGTCCTCTTCCCTATGGTGTGAACTCACACAGGATTTTAGACTTTCATCTAGATGACAAAAGGGACAAATTTCAGTTCAGTTTAGCAAACGCCCTGTCTACTGGACGGCTACTCTGTGCCAGGTTCTGGGGACCCAGAGATGGTTAAGAGGGTGTCTTAGTTTGTTTGAGTTGCCATAACAAAGTACCTTGCCCTGGGCAATTTATAAACAAGAGAAATTTATTTCTCACAGTTCTGGAGGCTGGGAAGACCCAGATCAAGGTGCCATCCGTGTCTAGTGAGTGCCTGCTTCCTGTTCATAGGTGGCCGTCTTGCTGTGTCCTCACATGGCATAAGAGGCAAAGGAGCTCACTGGGGTCTCTTGTATAAGAGTAGTCATCTCATTCATAAGAGCTCCACCCTCATGACCTAATCACCTCCCAAAGGCATCCCCTCCAAATACCATCACATTGGGGATTAGGTTTCAACATATGAACTTTGAGGGGACACAAACACTCAGTCTGTAGCTTTCCTGCCCTTGGGTTGCTCACAGTTAAGAATAATCATCAACATTTATTGGATACCTACTATATACCAAGAACTCTGCTGAATAATAACAATACACATGACCCCATTTAGTCTCTAGATTAAAGACTGTTGTTGCCCCATTTTATAGAAGAAAGAACTGAGGCTCTGAGAATTTGAATGACTTGCCCAAAACCAAACAGCTAAGGAGGCTGAGGAACAAGATTCACAGCCAGGACACCAGTGTGGCCTTCCACAGTCTAGTAGAGTTCAGTCTCTTCTCTTTTACATGCACAGCACATTCATTACCTGTAGTGGATTGAATTATGTCCCCCCAAAATTCCCTGAAGCTTGAATTGTGTCCCTCAAGTTTTATGTATTAGAAACAGCCCCCACTGTCACTGTTAAGAGGATGGGAAATCCTATTATGGTAATTGAAAAGCAGAGCCTTAAAGAGGCGATTGGATTGTAGGACCATGCAGCAGTGAATAGATTAAAAATGGTGGTCAGGGTCATGTTCTGAGGGCTTTAAAAGAAGAGGAGAGTCTGTCTGTCTGTCTCTCTGCTTTCTCTGCTTCCACTATCTTGCAATGTGAGACCCCTGGGTCACCGTCGCCACCACAAGATGGACTTTGGACTTCCCAGCCTCAGAAACTATAAGCAATAAATTTTGTTTTCTTTATAAATCATACAGTGGCAGTTTGAATGACTTGCCCAAAACCAAACAGCTAAGGAGGCTGAGGAACAAGATTCACAGCCAGGACACCAGTGTGGCCTTCCACAGTCTAGTAGAGTTCAGTCTCTTCTCTTTTACATGCACAGCACATTCATTACCTGTAGTGGATTGAATTATGTC
>NW_007726497.1:649909-698013 GCF_000696425.1 Galeopterus variegatus | reverse complement strand
ATACCACATGTTCTCACTCATTGGTGGGAGCTAAAATATAAACAAATTAATTCACCCACATGCACACACAAAAAAACCGGGGGGGGGGAGGGGAGAAGATATAACAACTATACCTTTTTGAAGTTGTTACAACAAGCAAACGGAAAGGACATTCTTGGGGGGGAGGGGAGAGAGGGAGGAGGCAGGGAGTTGTCAGTGATGGGCCATAATAATCATATACATTGTATATTGACAAAATAAAAATTTAATGAAAAATAAATAAATAAATAAAATTAAAAATAAAATTAAAAAAAAAAAAAAAGAATAAGCAAAGAACCAGTCGCACCAGAGCTGGAGTTTAGGCAAATGAGCATAGAGGACAGGGAGACAAGAAAGTGAACTTCATGAAGGTGTGACTCTAATGCAGCCCAGAGAGAACATGAGAACAGCAGAAATGAGTGACAGAGAGAAAGAGCCAACAGAAGCCTAATTCCACAGCTCTTTCTTCATTTCAGTCCTTCCACTAAATCTTACTTGTAGGGCTTACTTCACTTAGGAACAAAAATGAGTCTTGAGTAACACAACACTGCCTTTCTATCTTTCTGACCTGATGGAATTTTTCCATTTTACAAAAGAATACCATACTGATACTACAACCCAGCCCAACAATCTAACCTTTTTTCCAAGTGACCCATAGATGCAGTGGAAAGAGTAGGAGGAGGTATAGAAAAAACAACTAGAAACCAAAGAAGCAAAGGTTCAGAACAAAGTAAGAAAACAAGAAAATGTCAAAAATAACAACAACAACAAAGAACAAATGGTGATGCCTATGAGGGACTGTTTCCAGATCAATCACATTATTGACTTGTAGGAATCACTCTACTTGGGAAATCCCTACGTAATATTTAAGTAAGGAAATCCCCAATCAGGACAAGAACAAAAAGGAGTGGACTATGAAGTCCCCAACCAGTAAACTGGTTGTAGTATAAGTTTTTGTCATATGGCCCATGCCAGGGTAATGAGCCTCCCTCAGCTGCAAGCCATGGACCATTGCACTCATGACTCAAGAGAGAAGTGACAAGTAAGAGCAAGAACAGAAAGCAGAGCAGAAAGTGAGGCACTAAGGAATAGGGAGGAGGACATAACACTGATCAACATCAACAGAAAAAGAGTCACCCTTTCTCCATCTCTCCCTTCTGTAGATGCTCCAGAGTTCTGTGCTGATGGAGCATCTTTGCTGCTGTTTACCTTATCAGCACTGGATTTGAGGTAAAGTGGACATGAGAATCAAAGGAATGGGAAGATGGCAGTAGCAGACCTGTGGTAGTGTGAGAAGAAAAGAGAGAAAAAGGAAGAGTGAAGGAGGACTGTCCCCAGTGAAAGCGGGAAAAGGAAGAAAGAGGAAATCCCACAGCCACACAGCTAGATCAGCTAGTCCAGGGAAGGGACCCAGGAAACTTGAGCTCATGTTAAGTTAGGGATGCCTGGGGCATCAGATCACAAAGGGCATGCTGATCTCTGACAGAGAGCACTCTCCATTCACTCAAAATCATTTACACTTCTTGGCTTCTCTGTAACAGGAAACAACATGCTATTACACACTCTAACCTCACCAAATTCCCACAAACAGATCTTCCAGGGCAAGAGAAAGATAAGAAAAAATAAGAAGGCATTAATTAGAAGCAATCTAAAATTCGATCCGAGGTACTCTTCCATTGTACAGTTTGAGAAGAGATTTTTATTTTATTTTTATTTCATTTTATATTTCTCTAGGAAAAAGCTTTATTCCCTCAAATTATTCAGTCTGATACTCACTTTACAATGCAAGCCAAAAGCCCAAAAGGACACCTTACCTTCACCAATACATAGTCCCCAGGCTGGGCTCTGATCCTGAGCCCGGGGTTAGTGGCATCCTCCATCTCTGCATCAGGGAAGATAACCTTAAGGTTTCCGTCATTCCGGCCACACAGGTCAGTGGCAGAGCGTTTACTGAGCTGCAGGAAGGAAAGAAGAATTTATGAATCTGTCACAGTAATAAGTTATTGGAGGGCAGACATTGTGCCTTCTCCATCTCAGACCATAAGACTCTCACCCAAAGAGCATTCTTTAACCAAGGAATCACTGAAGACTCATTGTTCAGTGCTGCTTCACCAACCAGGGTAATGCATGGCACACAACAGAAGCTCAATTTTGCTGACTATATATACATATTTTTTTTTAAGGATGACCGGGAAGGGGATCTTAACCCTTGACTTGGTGTTGTCAGCACCACGCTCAGCCAGTGAGCTAACCGGCCATCCCTATATGGGATCCGAACCCGGGGCCTTGGTGTTATCAGCACCACACTCTCCCGAGTGAGCCACGGGCCGGCCCTTGCTGACTATATTTTAATAAATCAACAATCAATGAATCTTCAAGAACTGCATTCTGTAGGAATGGACCTCCAACAGATTCAAAGCCAGGGACTTGTGGGTGATACATTTGGCAAACCGAATTTTACGTTACCCAGTCTCATAGTAATCACTCAGGAATGTTCTGGGGTTGTTTGGCCTAGGTTACTTGCCCCTACAGAATAGGCAGACTCAAAGCCAGAGTCTTCCACACAACATGCAAACGGTGAGACCAGGAGGAAAATAAAACCACGATGGTGGGATTAACTTCTAGAATATGTAGTAGTCTTTCTTTTCCAGCCATGATAAAGTGACAAGAATGAAATTTACCCTCCAGCCTTAAATAATCAAGAAATTGGGCAAAATATCCGATACCACTGTTTTCAGATACTAGACAACATATTAAGCAAGACTGTGAATCTGTGAGAGAAGGAAAGCAAATAACATGAGCCCTTGAATCACCCCTGCTCCCTCCCAGAAGGCACATGCCAACCCGAACATGCGAAGCAGGGAGGGAGAGCTCAGGCACAGCATGTCGGCTCTCTCCACTCTGAAGAAAGAGGAGGGAACAGATTTCAGGGAGCCTGTAAAAGAGCTCTAAAAATATGCTCAGGGCTCCCTTGAGCTTTTACTGGATACTAACACATGCTGAATGGTTCCCAGAGCTCATGTGGGGCTGGGAATCATTTGACCTACCACCAAATAGTCCTCACTGGTTCCTTGGGACATTCAGTAGCAACTCTTGACAGAAGGCCACACCTCAGTAGTAAAGCTAAACTATCCCTAGAATAAAAAAGCTTTTCTAACAAAGCTTAAAAACAAGGCTTAAAAGGAGCACACTGAATTGCAAGCAACTTAACTGCCTAGGAAAACAAAGCCCAATGCAAAATCCAGACACTCAAAATTGAACATCACAATCAAAAATCCAAAATCATTAGATATGCCCAGCAGCAGAAAAATGTGACCCATAATCAGGAGAAAAATCAGCAATAGAAATGACAGCAATGATATAATGAGCACACAAAGATATCAAAATCAGCTATTACAACTAAGTTCAAATATGAAATGAAGTTTCAAGGGAAAACAAAAACAGAGAGGAAAGAAGTAGACAATATAAGAAAGGAACCAAATGTACCTTATAGAGATGGAAAATATAATATCTAGAATTAAAAATTCAGTGGGTAATAGCAGATTAGATACTGCCAAAGAAAATAATAGTGAACCTGAACACAGAGCAATAGCAACTACCCAAAATGAAGCACAAAGATAAAAAAGACAAAAAAAACGAATAATTGCAGTGACCCATGGGACAATATCAGGTGGTTGGACATATGTGTAACTGGACTACAGAAGGAGATGAGAAATGGTGGGGGTGGGTGGGAAGAAGAGGGAGCAGTATAGAAAAAATATCTAAAGAATAACAGATGAAATTTTTCCAGATTTGATGAAAACTATAAACCCAGAAACTAAGTAGTCTCAAAAAAACCCCAAAGAAAACACGAGGGGCAAACACAAAGAAAACCTTCCCAGAACACATCAAATTCCTAAAAACAGCGATAAAGCAAAAATCTTAAAAGCAACCAGAGAAAAAAGGTATTTTGTGTGCAGAGAAAAAAAGAGAATGATCACAAACTTCTTGTCAGAAGACAAGGCGAATGACGCCTTCAAAGTGTCAACTTAAAATTCAATACTCAATAAATAAATTTTTTCAAAGGAAGTGAAATAAAGATTTCTTCAGATAAAAAATGCTGAGAGAATTCATTGCCAAAAACCTCATTACAAGAAATATTAAAGTAAGTTTTTCAAGAATAAAGAAAATGATACCAGATGGAAACTTGAATATACACAAGGAATGAAGAAAGCCAGAAATAGTAAATGAGTGGGTTAAGACAGAAGACTTCTTTTCTCATTTTTTAAAGCTTTTTTAAAAAAGTTTGATGGTTTAAAGCATCAATGATTTGGGGACAGAGAAGTAAAACTCTATTACAACAACAGTGATCAATATCAATGATTTGGGGATAGAGAAGTAAAAACCTATTTCTATTACAGCAATAACACAAAAAATAAAGGGACAAGACAGAAGTACATTGTTATAAGGGTCTTAAATTATACATGTTGAGTGATGCCCTGTCTGGGGTTAAAACAAATGGCCAAAGTGAATCCTAAGGACACATACCCTGCCTTTAGAAAATCAAGCTCTGGGCTGGCCAGTTAGCTCACTTAGGAGAGAGTAGTGCTGCTAACACCAAGGTCAAGGGGCCGGCTACCAAAAAAAAAGACAGAATATCAAGCTCCTTTATTCTTAAGTGTTCAAAGACACTGGAAGGAGTTTAGTCTTCAATACTGCTTTAGGGAGGGATGGCCAGTTAACTTAGTTGGTTAGAGCTTGGTGTTGTAACACCAAGGTCAAGGGTTCAGATCCTGTTACTGTCCAGCGACCAAAAAAAAAAAAAAAAATACTGCTTTAAGGAAACAACAGTCAGGTAAGATTTAAAAAGAATCTCTGCTACTCCCTACAATATACTTACTAGTTACAAAAGGAAAGAGAATAACTTTAGCCGAGAAGACTAGAAGACACCATCTTAATGAAGTTTTCAAAGTCAATATCATCAGTAATGAGACAAATCAAAATTGTACACCACCTCATACGATAGAATTAGAACACAAAATCTCTCTATATATCTGTATGTGTTTAAAATTCTCCATAATGTAAAAAAAAAGGATGGGGTGGTTATAGGCTCTAGAATGAGACAGAGCTAGGTCAAATTCTGGCTCTGCCACACACTAGCTGTGCAACCTTGGAGAAGTTATTCTACATTTCTGAGCCTCAGTTTCCTCATCTACAAAAGGGAGTCAATAGCAGCACCGACCTCCAAGAACCATGATGGCACTGAGTGTGCTGCTGACCACAAAGTGCACAGTCCCTGGGAGACAGTAAATGCTCACTGAGTAACGTGAACTGTTGTCATGTTTTCTGCCACTCTGGATACAGCAACCTACTGTATTAAACTGGCCTTGACTGAAGAAAAGAAAGTGTCATCTAAGAGAAAGCCAAGACTCCAACTGTTAGCCTTCAAAAATCCACTTACTAGGCCGGCCCGTGGCTCACTCGGTAGAGTGTGGTGCTGATAGCACCAAGGCCCCGGGTTCGGATCCCATATAGGGATGGCCGGTTTGCTCACTGGCTGAGCATGGTGCTGACAACACCAAGCCAAGGGTTGAGATCCCCTTACCGGTCATCTTTTAAAAAAAAAACAAAAACAAAAACAAAAATCCACTTACTGTCTAGTCCCAAGTGAGTAATGGCTTATTGGTTGGATGTATAAAAAAGAACCATGTTTTAGTTCATTTAATTATCTCGGGCTCTCTGTGGGGCTGATGAAGCCATGGACACATTAGCAACCTTTGCGTACTTATTCATTCAAAGACAAGTACAGTATAACATATACATATGTTATACATACCAAATTTTGACTGTCTATATATATACACACACACACACACACAAATTAACAGAGCCTCAGGGACCACTGGGATGATAACAAAAGATCAAACATTTGTACTATCAGAGTCCTGAAAGAAGAGAAGAAAGACAGCAAAGCTAAAAAAGTACTCAAAGAAATATGGCTAAAAACTTCTCAAATTTGGCAAAAGATATAAACTCCAGACAAAATAAATGCAATGAAATCCACACCAAGACACATCACAGTCAAACTTCTAAATACTACAGACTAAGAAAAAAATCCTGAAAGCAGCAAGAGAAATGACATCTTCCTTCTAAGGGAAAAATTCCAATGACATAGCATTTCTCATCAGAAACCATGGAAACCAGAAGGAATTGGCACATTTTTCAAGTGCTGAAAGAAAAGAATTACCAACCTAGAATCCTATATCCAGCAAAAATATCCTTCAGGAATGAAGAGAAAATGAAAACATTATGTTAACGAAGATATCTGTTAAAGGAAAGATGAGGGAAAATAAAATAAAGGAAAACTAAGAGAATCTTTTGCCAGAGTGGCTAAAGGAAGTTCTCTAGACAGAAAGGAAACAAAAAAAGAAGGACCCTTGAAAAATTAGGAAGGAAGGAAAAACCACAACGACTTGGTTATCTGCACAGGAAATCCCAATAAATCTACAAAAGAAAAAAAAATTAAGTTCAGCAGGGTCACAGGATGCAAGACAAACATACAAAAATCAATTGCATTTATATATAATAGCAATGAACATGCAGAAACCAAAATTAAAAATAGAATACCACTTAAAATAGCTCCAAAAATATTTTTAAATGAAATAGGTGTAAATGTAACAAAACATATACAGGGCTTGTATGCTGAAAACTACCAAAACTTTGATTAAAAAAAAAAAAAATCAAAGAATTTGGCTATTTAGCTTACTTGGTTAGAACATGATGCAGATAACACCAAGGTCAAAGGTTTGGATCCCAGGGCCGGCTCATGGCTCACTTGGGAGAGTGTGGTGCTGATAACACCAAGGCTATGGGTTCAGATCCCTAGACAGGGATGGCTGGTTGGCTCACTTGGGAGAGTATAGTACTGACAACATCAAGTCAAGGGTTAAGATCCCTTACCGGTCATCTTTTTTTTAATAAATAAAATAAATAAGGTTTGGATCCCCTTACCAGTTAGCCACCAAAAAAAACATAAATAAAAAACATCGAAGATCTAAATAAAGGAGACAAACTGTGTTCTAAAAAACAAAAAACTATAAACACACACACACACACACACACACACACAAATGTCCTCACCCCCTCAACCAGCACCAGCTGAGTACAACCCACAGAGGTCTTGTTGGCTTTTGTTGCTTCTTCTCGAAAGACATTGATAAGTTCCTCCAAACGCCTTAATTTTACCTCTTCCGGGACATCATCCTTCAACCTGTGATATGCCCGTGTCTTCTATTAAAAAAAAAAGGAGATGGAAGTAACCAAGGACTTGTAGAATCCATCCTTAAGGCACAGAGAAGGCCATATTCATGCTATTTACAAGTTATAAACACATGTACAGAAACCCAAGCCAGAGCCAAGAGTGTTCTCTGGCCCTGACAGCATTCCAAGAGAAAAAGGTAGTGGGATGACATTTTTGCAAGGGTTAAAATCTAAATTTAGCATATGAAAATCATGGACTCAAAATTACTCTTGATATTTATCCTAAGGTTACACCTGGACATGTACTAAATAAATCACATACTAGGTTACTCAGCAGCACTGTTTATAAAGACACAACACGCAGTTGGTTAGACATGGTGTCGTAACACCAAGGTCAAGGGTTCAGATCCCCATACCAACAGGTCACCAAAAAAAAAAAAAAAAGACATAAGATGCAAAGCAGCCTAAATATTTATCAATAGGTAACTAGTAAAAGAAATTACGGTGTATCTACATAATGTAATATCATGCTGCTGTTAAAAAGAATGATAGCTTCAGGCCGGCCCGGTGGCGCACTGCGCTAGTGCGCCACTTGGGAAGCACGGAGGCGCTCCCGCCGAGGGTTCGGATCCCACATACAGACCGGTTCCCGCTCACTGGCTGAGCGAGGCGCGGGGACAACGCCAAGGGTTGCGATCCCGTTGCCGGTCCCGGTCCGGTACGGGGGCGACACTGAGGGTTGCGATCCGTTGCCGGACACGGAAAAAAACAACAAAAAAAAAAGAATGATAGCTTTATATGTACTAACATAGATTGTTCTCCAAAATATACTATTAACTAAAATGAGCAAAGTACAGCAGCTGGCTGGTTAGCTCAGTTGGTTAGAGCACTGCGCTATAATACCAAAGTCAAGGTTCAGATCCCCATACCAGCCACCATCAAAAAAAAATTTTTAAATAAAGTACAGATCAACCTGTATAATATATAGTGTTCTTTCCTGTGGTAAGAATACACACACACACACACACACACACACACACACACACACACACACGTTCATAAATACATGTAATATCTCTGCAAGTTTATAGAAGAAACTGCTAAGAGTGCCATCACTGAAAAAAATGAAAAACTAGGCAACTTGGGGAGAACAACTACTTCTTGCTGTAAACCGTTTTAACCTTTTGAATTTTATACCATAAGCATGAATTACCTAGTACAAAAAAGGAAAAAGGAAATTTATCCTTGAAAAGCTTTTAAATCATCTAAAACCACAGTGTGTACATATGCTTATATATATTATGTCATGGGTTCAGTCATTCATCAGCCAGCTTTTCTGAGCCCCATGGCCATGGGACCCTCAGCCTCCAGCCCAAACACAAGGTAGGCGGCCCCCAAGGTGGATGGAGGGATGAGACTTGATCCATGCAAATCCATCCTAACAACCAAGAAAGTGGCAACAGACCAGGACTATCCTCTCTCTGCAGGAAACATGCATTATTCTCCCTTTCCTTCCTACTCTCCTTCTGCTTTGTTTTCCTCAGAATCTTTTTTAAAGGGGAAACTCCAAAGTGGGAATCAGTGGGTTCAATTGGCCTAGAAAAATGGAAACTAGAAATAAGTAAAGAAGGCTGGGAAGACAATAAGGGGCTTCTGTGAAACAAACCAGATCTGTAGACCAAAAAAGAAGCTCCGCATGTTGAGAAACAATTTTAGATTTCTTGTAAAGAGAATAATCTCTCTCCCTCCACATTCAAATTTTAAACAATCTAAACATAATTTTAAATATTTTAATAAAGAGGAATACCGGTACAGTAATCTTTTTTCATCAAATTACTGAATTGTGTCTAACAGTAGACAGAGTTGATCAAAAAATGAAAAAGAAGTCAGTGGTAAAAACCTGTGGGTTTTCAAGGACTGCCTTGCTGCCATTCTCTTTTTTGCCAGTTGTCTACAACCAACCCGAAGCTGGTCAGGAATGATGTCAGTCCTCCCCCTCCCCAGGCTTACCTGTCTCATGCTGTAGGCAAAAAGAAAGCCTATGTTGTACTGCACTTCCCGGAGCAAAGACACTGTCTGGAGGTGATCCTCCTCCGTCTCACCACAAAAGCCAGCAATGAAGTCACTGCTGAGGCTGACACCTGTGACATACAACAAAGGACAACAGGTCCCTGCTGCTTACCTTCAATAGAAGCCATTGCCATTTGTGGATTACAGAGGGAGGGACAGCAATTATTAGGCCTTCCCTGGGGCTATTAAGCCCACATGCAGGTAAAACAAAAGTCATCATGGAACAAGGAGGAGTAGGCCTGCTTACCCACAACTTTCCATGCCAGAGCCTGACTTCTCAGCCTACATTCCCCTCAGCATGTAAGATATTTTCACTTCAAATGCTGGATTTAGGGATACCATAAGAGTCCACATTTTCATATTGGTCCTGCTTTTACTAGTAAAAACCTTGCAGCACCTTACACAAATACACTTTTGAAATTAGGTTGACACAATGTCCGTTTCAGACAGTAATGGCAGTAACTACCAGTTACTGAATACTTACTAAGAGCTACACTTTATCTACAGTCATGTGTCGCTTAATGAGGGGGATATGTTCTTAGAAATGCATCATTAGGCAATTTTGTAGTGTGAACATCATAGAGTGTACTTACACAAGCCTAGATAGTATAGCCTGCTACATACCTAAGCTAAATGGTATAACCTATTGCTCCTAGGCTACAAACCTGTACAGCAGGTTAATGTACTGAATACTGTAGAAAATTTTAATGCAATAGTATTTGTGTATCTAAACATAGAAAAGGTACGGTAAAAATACGGTATAAAAATTTTTTAAATGGTACACTATATAGGGCACTTATCACGAATAGAGGACTGGGAGTTGCTCTGGGTGGGTCAGGGAGTAAGAGGTGAGTGAATGCAAAGGCCTAGGACATATTGTACACTATACCCTACTGTAGACTCTGTAAACACTATACACTTAGGCTACACTAAATTTATTAAAAAATAAAGTAACTGCACTATGATGCTACAACAGCTACAATGTCACCAGGCAAAAGGAATTTTTCAGCTCCATTATAATCTTATGGGACCATCGTATATGCAGTCCGTCATTGGCCAAAACGTCGTTATGCGGTGCATGACTGTATTTAATTTAATCTATTTAATTATCCCAACAGTCCAATGAGGTGAGTACTATTAACCCCACTATATGAGGAAATAACTATTAAGCCCACTTTACAGCCCATTTTATAGATGAGGAAACTGCAGCCCAGAGAAGTAGAATATCATATCTGCTGTCGCACAGCCTATAACAGTGGAGCTCAACCCAAAGTGAGTACACCTGGCCTCCACACTATCCTGCCCAATCAGAACGAAAGTGTTTGTGCAAAATACAAGTTACGATAATTAGAAATATGGAGGAAAATGCAGACATTCTCAACTAAACCTACACTAAAAGACTACAGACTAATTTTATTAGAATGGAGGGAAAAGAAAAGGGAGTAAGGGTTAAGATAAAAGGAAAGAAATTATCTCTAAAATGTACAGTAACAAGTTGCCATAAAGCTAGTCAGAAAAAGGATACATTTTTAAAGGTATCAATTGCCCCCAAACAGAATTAATTTAAACCATACCTTTCTCAGTTTACGAGAAGGGATAAGAATTTTCCCGTATGTTCAGAAACACAAAGACTAGACATAAGGGATTTTTTTAGCCTTGAGGCCACAATCTGATCCACACCTCTGAGTACTGCCAGCGGGACCATGACATCAAAAAATCAGAAAGATGTAAAAGAAAGAGTAGAAGGAAAGAGAGAGAGAGAAAGAAATGAAGAGGAACAAAAGAAGTACAATAGGTATTGGCAGCTGCCTGCATCTGACCAGGAAGACTCTGGTCTCTGGTAGAGCAACATGTTTGGCAGAATGTACCTGGAATAGACTCTCTGATATGGTGAATTAACTCCACATAAGCTTCTCTTGAATATCTGCAATAAAGAAAAAGAAAAGGCCTAGATGAACCAATCTTCTTTAAATGAATGCTTTGAATTCCTGCATGTAATAGCTTCTCATCCACGTGACACAGTACAAAAGTAGGTTAAAGGATCCAAAAGGGCCCTTAAGATCCAACTCTATCTAATCTAGAGCCTATGAATTTTTCCAGGACATAAATTATTTTAAATAGCCTTTTTAATTTAACTAGTAAATCAAGACAAATTAAACATTTAAAAGGACCTCTAAAACCCTTTGCCACTGTAGAAAACAAGGTCAAGCACTAGTTCAGTAAAGCTTGCCTTGGGTTGCATTCTTCCCTCTTATTTCTGCAATACTTATTATTCCCAAAATAAGTGGACACAGAGCAATACATTTGTTAAAAAATAACAAATTTTAACGTTAAAAGTTAAGGGATTTAGGGCCGGCCCAGTGGCGCACTGGAGAGTGCGCTGCTTGGGAGCGCGGCGGCGCTCCCGCTGAGGGTTCGGATCCCATGTGGAGACCGGTTCCCGCTCACTGGCTGAGCGCGGTGCGGACGCAACACCGAGGGTTGCGATCCCTTTGCCAGTCAGTAAAAAAGACAAGAAAGGGAAAAAATAAAAAATAAAAAAGGGGGAAGGAAATATTTCAGTGGATTATATCAGCAAGGAGATCACCCTAGACAAACTAGAGTTGCATTAAGCTGTTAGGCTCACTATTACATATGTCCCATTAGTGGGCTTTCTTTTCTTGTTTTAGTTTGTTATTGTTGAGTCCGTGGCAGCTGAATTCCCAAGGAGATTTCACATGTGCTTGTCATAAACTTCAGCTCTGGTCTAGTGAGGATAAAAGCCTTCCTGAGATCCTGACCAAGCAGCATTTCTCCTACTTTATTTGACATAGCACCACATCACAGTGATGCTGGCTCCCTCCCCGTTCACTACATGTTGTAAACCCATAGCACCATAGCACGCCACAAGGTCAGCCAAGTAGTAGATGCAGGGCCTGCCAAGGGATTTAATATAAAATAAACAAAAAAAAGTTAAGTGATTAAAATCTCAGAGTATGCCATGCAGTAGGTGCTTAATAAAAAAATATGCTAAATAAATGAAAATGAGTGACCCAGTCCTTAGTCTATGCTTACGAAGTGAGCAGAAGCAAGTTCCAATGTCCACGGATTTACTCAAACAATAATCTTTAATTGAGCAGCTACTATGTGCCACACACTATGCAAGGTTCCAAGCAATACAGAAATTGTTTGGTCAGGGGCCAGCCCGGTGGCGCACTGGAGAGTGCGCCGCTTGCGAGCGCGGCGGCGCTCCTGCCGAGGGTTCGGATCCCATGTGGAGACCGGCTCCCACTCACTGGCTAAGCGCGGTGCAGGCACAACACCGAGGGTTGCGATTCCATTACCAGTCAGTAAAAAAGACAAAAAAGGAAAAAAAAAAAAAAGAAAGAAATTGTTTGGTCATTAAGAAAACATGGAAAGGTGTGGGATGTCCTCTCCCCAAGCAAGACTGACCCCCTCCTCATGGCCTCCAATACTCGGCTGCTTCCACTCTGGGCTGGCAGGTGGATCTGTTTACAGATGTTGTCTCTCTCATGAATCAGCTGCAGAACCTGATCAAATAGAACACATTAAGGTACCTTGTAGAAAGGAACATCACTCCCACTGTTTCTCCACCAAGGTTAATTTTCAAGTAATTAAAAGGCTGATTAAATCAAACACATGAATTACCCAAATACCTAACTTTTGCTCAAGTCACCTTCTGCCTGCCCCATACATTTCACCTGATGGCATCTCTGCTTTCAAAAAGTGGAGGGAAGAAAGCAAGCAGAGGTCAGATTCAAGCCATGGCACTGTTTACAGGCAGTGCTGACACAAGGGTTGGCAGGCAAGTAAGGAAAAAATGACATTTCTTTCATCTAGTTTACAAATTAATTAGCCACTTTAAGTGATACCATCAAGAAATTAAACCTAGGAGAAAATACCATAAAACATACTGACAAAGGATTTGTATCAAGAATACATAAAGAGGGCCGGCCCGTGGCTCACTCGGGAGAGTGCGGTGCTGATGACACCAAGGCCCTGGGTTCAGATCCCATATAGGGATGGCTGGTTAGCTTGATTGGGAGAGCGTGGTGCTGACAACACCAAGTCAAGGGTTAAGATCCCCTTACTGGTCATCTTTTTTTTTAAATAAAAAAAAGAATACATAAAGAACTTTTATAATTCATTAAGAAGACAAAAAACCCAGGGGGAAAACGGTGGAAGTGGGGGCCAAAAGACAGGCATTTCACCAAAACAAAAAACCTTCAAAAGAAAGGTTTTACATGTGGACTATTTATTCCACTCTAGGCACTGTACTAAGTACTTTTGACACATTATATCTATTTTCCAACAATCCAACGGCAGGAGGTAACTGTTATGCCCACTTTACGGATGAAGATGACAAGTTGAAAAGGTTAAACACCAATGGGTAAAGAGTGGAAGAGCTGGGATTTTAACCCAGGTCTGCCTGAGGCTAAAGTCTGGGCTGTTTCCCACTGCATCACACTGCCTTCCTTCCTGTCCTCCCCACACCATTACTACCACCACCATCACTATCACGTAGCTTCCCACTTTGTAATAAAACCTTTCTCTACACAGCCGTCATGGTCCCACAAATAGTCTTAACCTCCCATTCACAATCAGTCCTATCTCCAGCCCCTCCTTGGTGGACTGTGAATCTTTGCAAAGGGCCAGCAGATTCAGAGGGTGATATAGCCAATACACCACAGGATCCCTGGGCAGGACTCAAGGCTTCTGCTGCATCCCTACTCAGTCCAGCCTTTGACATGCTTAAGAATAAAGATATCAGTTTGTCACAGCTGTCGACACTCACCTCATCAGGAAAATCCTTGGGGTGGGGAGAGGTGAAACGGATCCTCATTTCAGGATCTACTCTGGAGACCTGATCTAGAAGGTGGGCAAAACGAAGCCCCCCTTGCTTGGTTTTATAGTTGGTGGTAAAACCACGGCTAAGGTTGGTAGACACGGCATTGTTGAACTGTACCTCTGAATTGTCCCGAAAACTATTAACATTCTGACCAAGAAGTGTGACTTCTTTCAGCCCCTGAAAAAAGGAAAACATATTCAAAGCAAGTTAAAAACGTGCTGAGTAGCTTCATGCTGAATCACTAATTAAAAATCAGCTGAACCTACCAAGAGCCATCTATAAATGTGTTCTGTCTTTAGCCCAATAATTTCATACTTGGGCATCTTGTCTAAAGAAGTAAACTTCAGAATGAAATGTTATGGGGCTGGCCAGTCATCTCAGTTGGTTAGCATGCAGCTTCATAATACCAAGGTCACGGGTTTTGATCCCAGACTGTGGTACTGGCCAGCCACAGAGAAAGAGAAAAAAAAAAAAGATAAAACGTTATGTAAATTTTATTTATTTATTATTTATTTATTTTTTTAAAAGATGACCGGTAAGGGGATCTAAACCCTTGACTTGGTGTTGTCAGCACCACGCTCAGCCAGTGAGCTAACTAGCCATCCCTATATGGGATCCGAACCCGTGGCCTTGGTGTTATCAGCACCGCACTCTCCCGAGTGAGCCACAGGCTGGCCCCCTTATGTAAAATTTAATCTTCAAAACATTATTTAGAATTTAGAATAGCAAAAAAACTGGAAACAAACTCAATGTTCAATAACAACAGTTAAAACACACTGTCAGATTTTGAATGAGTATATAAAGTATTCTTACCAAAAAACATTTAACCTAAATCAATCAAGCTTTTACACCTCAAATTCCAGCTACCAGAATTCAGGGGAATACATTAAAAGACAACATGAGGAAGCAATCAGACAAACCCAGACTCATGTTGAGTCTCTTCAAAAAGTTAGTGTATCTTTTAAAGCAAACAACAAAAACAAAGTGAAAGGGCTGTTTTAAATTAAGAGAGACTGAGGGGCTGTCCAGTTAGCTTAATTGGTTACAGCAGGGGGTTGGTAACACCAAGGTCAGGGGTTCAGATCCCAGGCAAAAAAAAAGGAGTAAATTAAGAGAGACTGAAAAGATACGGCAACCAAGTGCAACTGCACAAATATTGGTTCGATCTTCGTTTGAAAATAAAAAAGCAATAAATATTTTGAAGAACTAAGAAATTTTGAATATGGACTACATATTAGATGATATTAGATAATTATTCATCTTGCTACCTGTGATAACGGTAGTGTGGTTGTGAAGGGAAAAATTCTTATTTTTAGCAGATATATACTGCAGTATTTAGGTTTAAGTGGCCTGATGTCTACAACTTACTTTCAAGTGGTTCAGAAAAAAGTATATTTAGGGCCGACCCCATGGCGCACTTGGGAGAGTGCGGCGCTGGGAGTGCAGTGGCGTTCCCACTGCGGGTTCGGATCCTATATAGGGATGGCCGGTACCCTCGCTGGCTGAGCGCGGTGCGGACACCAAACCAAGGGTTGCGATCCCCTTACCGGTCACAAAAAAGACAAAAAAAAAAAGAAAGAAAAAAGTATATTTACACATTCATGGAGATAGGTGGATAAAGCAAATACGACAAAATTTTGTCATGTTAGTTACACTAGTCCTTCAATTTGTCTGTATTTTAAAATTTGCATCATAAAATTTCATAAAGAAATTAATGGTTGCTATAAACACTATTTTTTGTAACTTTTTTTTGACATAATTTACAATTGTAATTTTTCTGTAAGTTTGAAAGGAACTCCCATATACCCTTTTCCCAGATCCATCAATCAACCTCGTGCCCCCTTTATCACTCACTCACACATTCATAGACACACTCTCTCTTCCTACATACTTCATCTCTCTCCATAAACACACACATACAGAGGTATGCATCTTTTTAAGCCTTCTGAGAATAAGCTGCAGACATCATACTCTTTTACCTCTAAATACTTCAGTACATATTTACTAAAAATAAGAACATTCTCCTACATAATCACAGGACAATTATCAAAATCGGAATTACCAGGGTACTTCAAAATGTTTGTGGAAAAATAGAATTAAAAGATAATGGGAATCTTTCCATGAACCTTTTGAAGTGTGCTTACATTAATACAATACTATTACCTAATCCACATTCCATAAATCAAATGTTAACCAATTGTGCAAATAATGTCTTTTATAACCTTTTTCTTTTTCCTGATCAGAATCCCAATACAGGACCATACAATGCATTTAGTTGTCATGACTCTACTCTCCATAAAGACTATTTTTACAAGTTGTGACATACTGTCAATCTAAAAATTAAGATATACTAAATGCAACGTGGATCCTGAAATGGATCCTGGAAAAGAAAAGAGACAGTAGTGGGGAAACTGGCAAAATCCAAATAAAGTCTAAAGTTAGTTACTAATAATGTACCAATGTTAATCTCTTAGTTTTGAAATATGTATCAAAGTTAAGAGATTAACATTAGTGGAGATTCTATGTACTACCTTTGCAACTTTTCTGTAAATTCAAAGTTATTCCAAAGTAAAAAGTTTAATTTGGATAAAAAAGCAGGATATTAAACTAATTGAAACATACACATATAAAAAGACATAAAAACCAAATGCAGAAAGATTAATAGGAAAACTGGGGAAATTTGAATAAGGATGTACTAGAATGAGATGGTATTTAGTAATTTTTGTTAATCTTGCTAGAAGAACTAAGAGTGGTGAAAATCTCATTTTTTAAAGATGTATAATTGCAGTCACGTCCCCAATAACAACATTTCAGTCAATCAGAGACCACATACACGACAATGGTCCCATAAGGTAAGTGTGTAGTAGGCTATACCAACTAGGTTTGTGTAAGTACAGTCTATGATGTTCACACAACAACGAAATCACCTAAGGACGCATTTCTCAGAACATATGCCTGTTGTTAAGTGACGCACGACAGTACTTAAGGGTGAAATGCCATGCTCTACTTTGAAATACTTTATGAATAACAATAAAATAAATTAAACAAATACAGCAAAATGTAATAATTATCAAATTTAGGTGATTGTTAACTAGGAGAGTGGAGTCATTATGCTATCTTTTCTTTTCTGTGTAGTTAAATATTTTTCATATAAAAAGATTTTTAAAAAGATACTTTTTTTAAAAAGATGCCTACTTAGAAGACTTCCAATCAATAACCACTGTTTGAATAAAAAAATGGACATTCCATTAAAGGCACAATATTCTATTCTCTTTGCAACTATAGTCTAAAATTCTAAATGAAAGAAAAAAACCTTTTAAAGTTACCCTACAAGCAAAACCAATAGTTAACAGATACTTTAAAACAACAAAGCAGAATCTTAATTTTCCACAAGCCTATGGCTTTGAAGTAACTAAAATTCACTTTAATGTTACTAAGTTCCTTCTTTTAAATGCAAATAACCTAGAAAGGTTAAGAAGTTTTTGTTACCATCTCAATCTATTTAATGTCCCCATCCTGAAGAAGAGAATTTTGGTGCTGTTGTGGGAGCAGGAAGGGAAGAGGAGGGAAACAACTTTAGACCAAGAAGCACTTGAAGAGGTGAGGTACGGAGAAGCTCTCAGTGCCTCACAGGGAACTGATTATCTGGGGATGGGGAAAGAGAAGAAGCACTGCCAGAATGCAAGAACGAAGGCAAACTGCTGACTTAGAACTGGAGCAGGGGATAGCCTGGCCCTCTCCCACGGTTCCTGAGCTAAACAAGTCAGTAAATAGGGAGACCCCACTGGAAGAAAAGTACCATATTCCCATCTACTGTCCTCTTCTGCAGGGTTAGAAGACTCAAGCCTGGGGCTAGGGAGAAACCTCAAAGGCTGAGGGACCAGCTCTCGATAGCAGAAAGAGGAACAGATCTCTCCCCTCTGGCATCTAACCCTGACTCACTCCCCTTACCTATTCTCTGTCCCTCAACTAGTGAGCTGGTGCAGTGATAAAATGTACAAGACACTTGGGAGGTTCCCCTAGAACAGACAGACCAATGTAACATTCCCTGAAAACTTACTATGCACCAAGTCGCTTAAAAATATCTCCAATCCTTCCAATAACCCTGCAATGAATGTATTCTTTTATCTTCTTTTCGTAGGTGGGAAAACTGCATTTGGAAGAAGACTGATAGTTAAATGACTTATGCCTAAGCACCAAGCCAGAAAATGGTGGAGCCAGAATTCACATGCCATGACCTGATTCTAAACTCATGCTCTCTCCCTTCCACTGTGCTGCCTCCTGAGCAAACTTCACACTAGATTGTCTGTAATTTGTGGGCAGCACACCAAAGATGTACAACCAAGTATTTCTTTCTGGCCAGGCATGGTTCTAAACTTGTACAACTTAAAGACAGCATAGGCTACAAAACTAGAAAGGTTGTCCTCATTCACCCACAAACATGCTTCCAGGAAGAAAGCCTGGAGAACTTTTCACCTGCTCAGAAAGCTTCCTCACTTCCGCTAGAATGGAGGCAACAGGCCGACTCCTCTCCCGGCCACGTGTGAAAGGAACAATGCAGTAGCTGCACATGTTGTCACAGCCTCGCATGATCGACCTGGGGAAGAAAGTATCAGAACTTAGTAACAGAAGGGTGTCTTTGCTTTACCCAAAGAGTAGGTCACTGCTCTCCTGGCCTTATTCTTTGGCTCTGAATCCTCTGGCCAACATGCTCACACCAGACCAGTCTGAGATCTAAGAAGGATTAAAGGAGATATTTTTTATCTTTAAAAGCAGTATCTAATCACAGAATATAAACCAAACATAACTAACTGGTGGATATAGTGGTTAGCCTGAGGAAGCACAGTGGTGAAGAGATACAGTGCAGACTTAACCACACCTGGACTTTTTACTGTTTTTATGAGTATGTTATTTGAACATTTTACATCAAGATCAGAAAAAAATAAATATTGTAAAGTGTGTGTGTATACAAGCGTGGGTGTGCATGTGTGTGTGTGTGTGGGGAGAGGAGACCCTTCTACATTTCTCACTCATTCCTGATCCAACTGCTAGGTATTTAAGTGACATCACTCTCTTTCATTTGTACATAAAAGCCTCAATTTATCTTAAGGAAATAATTACAGATATGTATAAAGATGTTGACACATATCTATGATATATGTATGATATACTTATCAAAGAAGAATTGTTTAATAAATGTTAGATATTATTTTTACTAAGCATTCCAATAATAGAATATTGGATAGCCATTAAAATGAACAGAGTTCGGGGGCCGGCCCGGTGGCGCACTGGATAGTGCCCCGCTTGGGAAGCGCGGCGGCGCTCCCGCCCGAGGGTTCGGATCCCACGTACAGACCGGTTCCCGCTCACTGGCTGAGCGAGGCGCGGGGGCAACGCCAAGGGTTGCGATCCCGTTGCCGGTCCCGGTCCTGTACGGGGGCGACACTGAGGGTTGCGATCCGTTGCCGGACAAGGAAAAAAAAGACAAAAAAAAAAAATGAACAGACTTCGGCAAGCTTTTTCTGTAAAAAACCAGATGTAAATATTTGCAAGCCATAGCCTCTGTCACAACTATTCAACTCTGCTGCTATAGTGGCAAAAGCAGCCACAGGCAATATGTAAATGAATGGGCATGGTTGCATTCTAATAAAATTTTATTTACAAAAATAGGTGGTAAGCCATTTGCTAATCTCTGTTTTGGAAAATTTAATGCCATAAGAACTATTCACCATACTAAATAAGAAAAGGTTACAAAATTCAGCTGGCTGGTTAGCTCAGTTGGTTGGAGTATGGTGCTGATAACACCAAGGTCCAGGATTCAATCCCTGCCTGGCCAGCAGAAAAAAAAAAAAAAGTTTACATAACTAAGTTCAGCAAGAGCCAATTTTAGAGCCAATAAATTAAACATACACACAAAGCATACACACATAAACACAATGGAAAAGAACAAGAATGATATAAACCAAAATGATAACAGTGTTTATCATTAGGTGGTAGGAGTATAGATAATTCTTACTTTCTTCTTTATGGTTTTCTTTTTTTTTTTCTTTTGGCAGCTGGCCAGTAAGGGGAATACTTTATAGTTTTCTAACTTTTCTCCATATTCTTCCATACATATAAATGATTTTGTAACCAAATTTTTACTTTTCTTTTTAACTTAAAAGACCAGGAGAAAAAAATTTTAATCAAGAAAGCTCAAGATATTTTCTTAAGTGAAAAAATAAATACAGAACAGTATACTATCATTGGTATAAAAAAAGGGAAGGCAGGAACAACCCATATGAGTATATGAATCCATATGCAAGGAATATTTCTGAAAGGGTTATATAAGAAACCACTAACATGGCTGCCTTTGAGCAGTGGCATAGGACACTGGGGATGATGGGTGGTAAGGAGTCTTACTATATCATTCTTTCTTTTGTATCTTGTACCATATGCATGTATTTTTCTTAGTAACATAAAAAATTTATTTATTTTATTTTAATAATGAGAATGAAAGGAGAGGTTCACTCTCCGTCTCTTGGGCAATGACTCACACAAAGGCAGAAGTGGCACTGGGGCTCGTCTGGACTGGCATGACATCAGCATAGGTCTCATCCAGAGAAAGCAGCACATTAGCGGCTTGCTGGCCTGACTCAGCAACAGTCAGCAGCCGAGGAAGGTCCCGATAGGCATCTGGACCAGCCAAAAGATCCACCATCTTCTCCCTGTTGAGGATCTCCTCCTTCAGTCTCTCAGCCATGCAGCCTGGGAAGGAAAAGAAACAAGCACCTGTCCCCAAGTTCATCTGGTTTCATCGCTTCTCAGTACACATTATCTTTAGCTTGGATTAGACACCAGGACACAGAAAACTTCTCTAAGAATTTAGCATCATCCTTCAAATTTGATCAACACTCTCATAGCACCGGAACCTGCATCTTCCTATATAAGAAAATCACAGGAAAAGGGTTCTAGAGCAATTCAAATAAATGCCCAGAAAAAATTAAACCACCATTCAAAAACCTTTAAAGACATGGATCATCTTTTCTTTCAATTGAAAATTACTTAGTGCTAAAGTAAAAAATATTTTGTGTCAGGAACTTATTTATATACAACTACATTTATATCCTATCTCCCTCTCTTCTAGCCTATAATGCTTTCTAAAATCTATAAGAATTGAGTGAACAATTTATGCTGGTATTTTCCATATCCTAAAAAAACCATTACATTATTAAGCCTATAAAATTTTTTTTTTTTAAATAAAGATGACCGGTATGGGGATCTTAACCCTTGACTTGGTGTTGTCAGCACCACGCTCACCCAGTGAGCCAACCGGCCATCCCTCTATAGGATCTGAACCTGTGGCCTTGGTGTTATCAGCACCGCACTCTCCCGAGTGAACCACAGGCCAGCCCTAAGCCTATAAAATTTTTTTTTTTTAAATAAAGATGACCGGTATGGGGATCTTAACCCTTGACTTGGTGTTGTCAGCACCACGCTCACCCAGTGAGCCAACCGGCCATCCCTCTATAGGATCTGAACCTGTGGCCTTGGTGTTATCAGCACCGCACTCTCCCGAGTGAACCACAGGCCAGCCCTAAGCCTATAAAATTTTAAAGGCCACTTTATTACAAACACCCTTTGAAACATTTGTTTAAGAACTATTCTTGGTTGTACTTCCATGATCACAGCAGCATTATTCACAACAGCCAAAAGGTGGAAGCAACCCAGTATCCACGAACAAATGAAAAGATAAACAAAATGAAGTATATACACACACTGAATTATTCAGCCTTAAAAAGGCAGAAAATTCTGGTACATGCTACAACATGTAGCACACAAACCTTGAGGACATTATGCTAAGTGAAATAAGCCCATCACAAAAGGACAAATATTGTATGATTCCACTTATATGAGGTGCCTAGAGTAGTTAAATTCATAGACAAAAGGTAGAATGATGGTTGCCAGTAGCTGAGGGGAGGAGGAAATGGAGACTTATTGTTTAATGAGTAGATAGTTTCAGTTTGGGAAGATGAAAAAGTTCTGGAAATGGATGGTGGTGATGATTGCACAACAATATGAATATACTTAATGCCACTGAACTGTATACTTAAAAATGATTAAAATGTTAATTTTATGTATATTTTACCACAATTATTTTTTTTTAATTATTCTTGGGATTTTTGAAATTCCTAATACATACCTAGCAGCTTCTATAATGAAGGAAATGAAATGGAACAAAACATTTCAGCTAACCCTTCCATTCTCCTGCATCTCTTACTACATCAAATCTATATAACTAGATATGCTCCAACTGTGTGCAGACCAGTCACCAGGAGGGATTATTTTAACTATTCTACAATCGACATAGTCTATTTTCCATAAAGTTAAACATATTAATATTTGGGGACAGAGAGGGTATAGAATATTTATTTTTGATTAAAAAAATTCTCAGCCATCTGTATCAGAACAGTCCAAAAGAACTTTCTAATAAGATGACAGAATATGCTAGATGAGGGCCGGCCCGGTGGCGCACTGCTACAGTGCGCCGCTTGGGAGCAAGGCGGCGCTCCCACCGAGGGTTCGGATCCCACATACAGACCGGCCGCTCACTGGCTGAGCAAGGTGCAGGTGCAACACCGAGGGCTGCGATCCCGTTGCCGGTCACGAAAAAAGACAAAAAAAAAAAAAGAATATGCTAGATGAAAATGACTGGATGTGCTATCCAAACTGGTAGCCTCTAGTCATGTGTGGCTACTGAGAAACTGAAACATGGATAATGTGACTGAAGAAGTAAATTTTTAATTTTATTTAATTTTAATTAAACTTAAATAACCACATGTAGCTAGTGGCTACCATATTGGTGAGTGCAGACCTAGACCTTCACTTGGGTTTGTTTTAGGAGTTAAGATGAAAGGTACCTACATTGTAAATTCTTGCTGCCCCTTCAAACTCCAAACTCTATACTGTCTGTAACTCTGCCACCATGAGCTGCCTTAGACTCTAGGAAGGATATACCACTTTCTGAGTACCTATTACTTCAAGGAACTATGAAAAGCCTTTTTATGAACTTCATCTCATTTAACCCTGTAGCCTCTGACATTAAGTACAAGAGCTGCATGGGGTGGATACGGGAATCCAGCCTCTAAAGGATACTCTTGCACATAAACACCATACGGAGTCCAAGTCTCAAAACTGACAAAATCTGGGCCGGCCCGGTGGCGCACTGCTACAGTGCGCCACTTGGGAGCGCGGTGGTGCTCCCGCCGAGGGTTCAGATCCCACATACAGACCGGTTCCCACTCACTGGCTGAGCGAGGGGCGGGCGCAGCACCAAGGGTTGCGATCCCGTTGCCGGTCCCGGTCCGGTGCGGGCGCGACACTGAGGGTTGCGGTCCGTTGCCGGACACAAAAAAAAAGACAAAAAGGAAAAAAAAAAAAACTGACAAAATCTGCAAATTACCGGATACCTAGAATTCCAATCCTCAGAGGCACCCGGGAGCGCAGCCGCCTTGTCTTCAGGGCTTTAAGCTGATGTAAACGGTTCCAGATGGTCTGCTCAGCCTTCTCCCTACAGAGATCAAGAGGCAAAACTGAATTGATAATAAACTACAGAGCAATCTGAGAGAGTGGGACACTAAGAATTGACCCTTTAAATGAATACCTAACTTGCAGACTCAGGGAAGGCAGGTGGGGGGCCAATTGAGAAGCACCACTTGCTACATTCACCTTTCACCCTTCCTACACACCTCCAAATCCTGACGAGCCTTTAAGTCAAACTCAAAAACAATCTACTTTGCAAAGCCTTCCCCAACTTACCTCCGTTGGAGAGTTTCTCTTCCCTTTAATTGCCCTTCCACTTTTTTTTTTTGTCTTTTTGTCTTTTTTCGTGTCCGGCAACGGATCGCAACCCTCAGTGTCATGCACGTACCGGCCCGGGACCGGCAACGGGATCGCAACCCTCGGCGCTGCGCCCGCACCTCGCTCAGCCAGTCGAGCGGGAACCGGTCTGTATATGGGATCCAAACCCTCGGCGGGAGCGCCACCACGCTCCCAAGCAGCGCACTGTAGCAGTGCGCCACCGGGCCAGCCCAATTGCCCTTCCACTTTAACTATACTTTTCCCTGTACTTAGCAATTTCTCCTGTTTATTCTTCGATCTTTTTAACCTAGCATTTTCTGCCAGATGTTAGAGTTATTTGTACATCTGTCTTAGTTCCCATATCAGACTAAGCTCTTTAAAGCCAGGATCCATGAAGGAAGGGATTATTTCTAATCTCCCAAAGCACCTAGTTCAATGTCATGCTGCAGAGGCCGGCAGAACAAAAATGTCAGATTAATTAATTGATGGTATAGCCAGCTGTGGAAACATTAACATGCCTTGTACACAGAAAGTAAGACAAAAAATATGTTCACCTCTGATGGACCCACCCACTTTGCCCAAGCCCAGGCAGCTACATCATAAACATATGCCATCAGTAGCAAGAAAAATCTCAGGAAAAGCTGCGTGACTCAGCACACTCTCAGCTTCCTCATCTAGAAAATGGGTTTGATAATAGTACCAACCTTATAGAGTTGTTTTGAGAATTAAATTTGTTAATGCATGTACAGTGCTCACATAGAATCTGATGCATGGTACATGCTCAGCAGATGTCAGCCAGTTATATCAAGACTATCTCCAGTGCAGGAAAACTGCAAGTCCTACTGACATGGGGCTGTTGGCTCATCTCCGCAGGCAGGCCAGCTGGGCACCGTTAGGCACTGTTAGCTCTGGCATTATCACATAAGATATACTCACTCCCTCAGGAAAGAACAAATTCACACCTGATAGAACATGTGACAAGAAGGATCACATCAGCCTAAATGGAGAGCAATGAAGAAAGGAAAATTATGATCTTTGAAATTAGATTTGTAGAATCACTGCCCATTGTTATTATTATTATCATCATCATCACTATGGTAAAATACACATAACACAAAATTTACCATTTTAACTTTTTCCTTTTTTTGGCAGCTGGCCAGTACAGGGCTTAAACCCTGGGCTTTGGTGTTATCAGCACCATGCTCCAACCAACTGAGCAAACCAGCCAGCCCCATTTTAACCATTTTGAAGTGTACAGATCAGTGGCATTCAGAACATTTGCAGTGTTGTGCAACCATCACCTCTATCCACCTCCAGAACTATTTTATCCTCTGCAATTGAAACTCTGTACCAGGGCTGGCCAGTACAGTGTTATAAAATCTAAGTCAAGGGTTCGGATCCCTAGGGCCAGCCCATGGCTCACTTGGGAGAGCATGGTGCTGACAACACCACGTCAAGGGTTAAGATCCCCTTACCGGCCATCTTTTTTTTTTTTTTTTTTTTTTTTTTAAAAAAAAGGGGTTGCAGCCCCCTTTTTTTGCCAGGTGGGAGAAAAAAAAAAAAAAAAAACCAACTCTGTACCCATTAAATATCACCCCCCACCTCCTCCTGAGAACCAGTTTTTAACTTAGCTCTTTGCCTGAAGCTGAGTGTCACCATAAAAGTTTCAAAAACAGCTGGAACAAAGGTACACCTTAGTCCCATGGTACATACTCCTCTCAAGGGAACTACCCACCAGGCTGTACCCTGTTTCTGAAATTAAATGTAAGAACTGGCACAAACAGTCTTGCCCAGGAACAAGGGAAAGTAAAAACTGGTGTACCTCCTGGAGGTTACTGGTCCGCAGGTAGCCACTCTTCTGTAAGATGGACCAGGCTATCTCTGTGTCATTCACATTCATCTGGCAGCCATAGGTCTCAAAGTAGACTGCAATGAGAGGGGAATTCCATGGTAGGCAGATAACAAGGGGCCACATGTCTCAAAACATCTCCTTCCCACGTGCCCTGAGGCAACTGGTTACCCACTAAGTCCCCTGTTGCCTCAATTCTAAGATAACATTAATTGCCAGACGTACCCCCAAATTAATGACAGCCTTTCAGAACTCAAGAAACACTACAATATATACACACACCAATATAAGCCATGTCATTTGGGGAATATGGGGAACTATGGGGAAGATATGCACCTGAGAATGAAGGAAACATGGCGATAATAACAATTAGGAAAGACTAGTTGATAATGTTTATCAGCCTGAGGGGAAAACAAGTTTAAATCCACATGTTACACTCCTCCTTCTCAAGATGGAGAGGTTCTCCAGCCTGTGGAAGTAGCAGCAATCGTCAGACAGTACACAAAACCACAAAATAAAAATGATGAATCTTCTGGGACGGCCCGGTGGCGCACTGCTACAGTGCGCCGCTTGGGAGCGTGGTGGCGGCGCTCCCGCTGAGGGTTTGGATCCCACATACAGACCGGCCGCTCACTGGCTGAGCAAGGTGCGGGTGCAACACCGAGGGTTGCGATCCCGTAGCCGGTCCCGGTCCGGTACGGGCGCGACACTGAGGGTTGCAATCCGTTGCCGGTCACGAAAAAAGACAAAAAGGAAAAAAAAAAAAAAAATGATGAATCTTCTTACAGTAACTTCAAACATCTTGAATGAAAGCAAGGCTATATTATGAAGTAAAACACAAATTTTACACATAGTTTTAAGAACATAAATTTCACACTCTGGCAGCCCCTTCAAACTATATTCCTTTATCAACCATTGCCCCAACAGCAGGCTTTAATCCCAGACTCAAATAAATTCCAAATGGAGTTAAAAGTCGAATGACAATCATATGGAAAACCAACAGAAAACAGTAGTTATTTAAAAAAGAGACAGGTTGGGCCGAGCCCGTGGTGCACTCGGGAGAGTGCGGTGCTGGGAGTGCAGCAGCGCTCCCGCTGCGGGTTCGGATCCTATATAGGGATGGCTGGTACGCTCACTGGCTGACCGCGGTGCGGCCGGTCTCAAAAAGGACCAAAAAATAAAAATAAATAAAAAAGAGACAGGTTGGCCAGTTAGCTCAGCTGGTTAGAGCATGGTGCTGATAACACCAAGGTCCAGGGTTCGATCCCTGTACTGGCCAGCCGCGCCCCCCCACCCCCGAAAAAAAGAAACAAAAAAAAACATAGTGCCAAGTTAAAAAAAAAAGTGATACCTAAACATAATAATAAAGTAAATTAATATACATGAAATTTAAAAAGAGAGAAAATATCAGGGTTTGGGGGTTTGTTTTTTTTAACATTCCTTGGCTCACTTTGTCTAAAAAATGAAAATACCAATTCTTATGTCAGAGGACTGGGGGAAACAATAAATTATAAAGGACAGCAAAATAACAAGCAGGAGTCCTAAAATGTACACACTCCCTGATTTATTAATTCAACTGCTAGAGATTTATTCTAGAAAAAATACATAGGAAGATGAGACAGTAGGTGCTGTTTCCCTGGGCTCGGGTTTCAGGACATACCTCTGGGTTTCAAGCCACTCCCTGAGGTCTCAGGGCCCTCCCGTAGGCCCTCCACTACAGAAGAGTTACTGTTGCTGGTTGAACCTATTTTCAGACCAATAGGAGACCTCAGGGGGCTGACTTATGCAAATCTAGTGGCTAGGCATGCTCCATAGAAAGGGGTTATATAACCCTAATGGCAAGCATGCTCAGTAAAGTGGAATTTATATTAGATAGGCTAAATATGTATTAAATAGTGAGACTACAAAAGTTTAATCCCGACAGAAGTGGAGGTTGTTGCTCACTTTCCCGGGGCCGACCTGCACTTCCAAGGCTGAGGGGCGTATGCTTTCTGTTGTATCAAACCTACTTTCAGCAAGCAGCTGTTCGCTCTCTTGAGCCAGCCTGTGCTCTGTACTGGACTTTAAGCGGGTATTTCTTACTTTTGTGTTGGACCTGGTGTAGGCCCTGCTGGATCTCCGGAGCTAGGCCACACTCTCTCTGTGAAATCTGTCTCTCTTATTTGTTATGTTAAATCCTTTCTCACTTGCTACTGTGACTCTGCTCTTGAATTCTTTGCTCTGGCGCAGTCAAGAACCTGGTAACAGGACAAGGTGGGTTAAGGCTGAATATCAGGCCTTCCCAGACCCCTTCTCCTCCAGCATCAAAGATATTTATTATACTATTATTTGTAATATAAAAAAATTTTAAACAACCTAATGTCCAACCATAGGGGAATATATAAAAAAAATCATGGTGCAGCACAATGTGATATTTTGTACCAATTTTTAAAAAATTAATAACAAAAACGGTAGTTTTTGGAAAAATGTTAAATGAAAATTGCAAGATACAAGTAATTTCACCATATGATTGCAACAAAATCTTTAAGAATTATGAAGGGTAATGTTTTGGAAACAGGGTAAAGAGGGGAAGGTCTAGTTGTCCTTTAATTCCTCTTCAATGTTTTTTTTAAAAAGGTATTTTAACTGATTACACAGTGTTTCTTAGAAAACTTCTGCCCAAATATAAAAAGTGAATTTCTACAGCACAAATTGTGAAAGCTGCTTTATGACTTAGACAATCTAAAAATTAGAACACAGATTACAGAATTTCCAAAAGTGACCAAAAACCAAACAGAGGACTCCCAGAACTTCTACCCCACCCCGTCATGTGTGCCAACACTATGAGTTTCTTGATACTAATGTTACTTGGTGGAGTTTGGTGATTCCATAATTAAGCAGTCTTGCCACACTAATAACGTTCCAAAGCCAGGTCTGTAATAAAGAACATTTAAAGAATCAGGCCATGAATACTGGAAAGGAGCAAGGCAGGAAGCCCAAAGGGATAAGAGAAGTAAAACCAACCTTTCCTCTGCCTCCCTAGAAGTTCATCCACTGTGACATAGGGGGGTGGGTCCTCTGCTTCCAGAGGACACAAATTCTCTTGAGGAGCTGAAGCACTTCTTAAAAAATGTTGAAAAGTTGGTCCGGCAGCCAGCCTGGAGGTGAAATCTTTCTGAACTCCACCCTCCTGCCTCTCTGGACCAGGACATGCAGTGCTGGTGAGACTGCTGTGTGCCCTGCACGTCCTGAGCTGCAGCCAGGAAACAGAGGCCAAGGGCCCCCACCTCAGGGACCTGTACACTTGGAGGACACACTGTAAAGGATGCATGGCACTAAACAGCCCAAAGTCTGCAAAAGAATGAAAGACATCACCAACATTTATTGAACACTACGTACAGGGCACTGCTCTTTGTGCCTCAAGTGTATTAATTCATTTATTCCCCTTAAAAGCCCATAAAGAAGGTACTCTTAATAATATTATCTCTATTGTACAGGTGAAGAAACTGAGGCAACTTGCCCAAGACCACACAAAGTGCCACAGATAAGATACAAATCTAGGCAGTCTGTTTTCAAAACAAAGGAGTAGTACAGATGAGATGGAAAGCCCTGACAAAATAACAAAACAGCACCCTGTGCTAGGAATAGTTCCCAGGGCTTCAAGTGTATTAACTCATTACATCTTCACAGCAATCTTCTGCAAAAGACACTATTATTATCTCCACTCAGAGGTGAGGAATTTACCTAAGATCCTAAAGACAGTTAGCAGTACAGCCAGGACTTAAATGAAAATCCATATGACTGCAAAGCTCACGTCTATAGCCACCTTGCTATACTGCCCCCTAATACTGTGAAAACCCCTTCTGGTCTGTATTAGTCCATTTGTGTTGCTATAACAGAAATACCTGAGACTGGGTAATTTATAAAGAACAGGTTTATTTGGCTTACGATTCTGGGACAGCTGCATCTGGCACAGGCCTCAGGCTGTTTCTACTCCTGGCGGAAAGTGGCAGGCAGCCAGCAGGTACAAGCAGATCACAAGGCAAGAGGAAGCAAGAGAGACAGCGAGAGAAAGAGGAGGTACCAGGGTCTTTTTAAACAACCAGCTCTCGCAGGAACTAACAGAGCGAGAACTCACTCATTAATCCCTCCTCCCTCCCCCAGGGAGAGCATTAATCCATTCATAAGGGATCCGCCCCCATGACTCAATCAGTCTCCAAAACTGTCACATTCGGGATCCAATTTCCACATGAGTTTTGGTGGGGACAACACATCCAAACTCCATCATGGTCTGAGGGCTTCTTCCTTTGAATTCCTTCAAGAGGAAAGCATCTAATGTGGGGGACTGTACACCTGATCAGTGACTCCTTCTACCCTCCAAGAGCCTCAAACTACTGCCTTTAAACTTCCCACCCAGACCCTCTTACACTTGGTTGTGGAAAATGGCACAAGCTTCATAGAGGAGAGTTTGCCATTTTCCAACAAAATTATAAATGCACAAACCCTTTGACCAGGCATTTCCATTCCTGTGTATTTATCCTACTGATATACGTGTATTAATCCATCTGCAAAATGACCTATGTATAAGGATATTCAGTGCAGCAGTGTTCCTAAGAGCAAAGGAATGGAAAAGATCTAAATGTCATCCATAGGGGACTAGTTAAATAAGTCATGGTACATCCACATAATGGCATAAGATGCAACTGTTACAAAGTGAGGCTGACTGTATACATAACAAAAACAAGGATGCAAAGTACTCAATACTACCTATAGCATACTGTACTTGAATCTGTGGGTAAAAAGGGTGGGAATGTTGCAGTATATATTTGTAAATACACACAATATTTCTAGAATGCATAAGAAACAGAAGTTGCCTCCCAGAAAGGGACTTAATGACTAAGGTGCAGGAGATGGGATGTACTTTTCACCACATATTTTTAAGGGACTCCATATCTGCAGCCTGACTGCCTCACTCCAGCCATACCAGACATCTGAGTACTGATCTTCACTAGCTTCTAGGCTGACACATACTGTTCTCTCTGGCTGGTACCTCTTCCCTCCAGTGGCCTTGCCAATTCCTGTGCCACTTTCAGGTCTCTGCTTCTTCCTGGAAGTCCTGGCCACCACCCCCAAAGTCTAGGTTTGGTCCTCCTGTGGGTTCCCAAAGCTCTCTTCTAAATCTCCATCACAAAACTCATCACACTTTACTGTTAATTGCTACTTTCACTTCTGCTGTCCTTTGTAAGTTGAGAGGTTCCCATAAGCAGGGAACAAATCTCATTCATTTCTACACCCTCAGTATCTACCAAGGTAGGAAGTGACTCATGGCAGGTGCTACAAATGTATAATGAGCAGATGTAGCCTGTCACCTTTCCAATCTGATCCCCTGCTATATCTTCTGCTACCAGAACTTTAGGCAGGAGCAATGCTAACTTACTCTCAAGTGCCAGAGAACAGCAGACTTACAATGTAAGCATTCTGTTTTGGTGGCTGGTCAATATGGAGATTCAAGCCCTTGACCTTGGTGTTATAACACCCACTCTAACCAACTGAGCTAAACCTAGTGTGAGTTTCATTTTATTTTTTTAAAAAAGATGACCGGTAAGGGGATCTTAATCCTTGACTTGGTGTTGTCAGCACCACGCTTTCCCAAGTTAGCGAACCAGCCATCCCTATATGGGATCCAAACCCTTGGCCTTGGTGTTATCAGCACCACACTCTCCCGAGTGAGCCACTGGCCGGCCCTAATGTGAGCTTTAAAATCGCCCATTTATGCCAGCCCGTGGCTCACTCAGGAGAGTGCGGTGCTGATAACACCAAGGCCACGGGTTCGGATCCTCTATAGGGATGGTCGGTTGACTCACTGGCTGAACGCGGCTGACAACACCAAGCCAAGGGTTGAGATCCCCTTACCAGTCATCTTTTTAAAAAATAAAATAAAATAAAAATATAAAATCGCCCATTTCTCGGGTCCCTGTACCAGCCAGCAGCATTGTCAAGTCAAATTTCTGTCTCTCAGCCACCAATTCCACATCTGTAAAATATGGGTAAAAGTAGTACCTATGCCCCGGAGGTGTTATGAGAATTAAAGGATATTAAAAACCCAATTTGGCATACAGTAAGCATTCAGTAACCGCACATTGACAGCCCACATCCCCCCCACCCCCACTTCCATAGTGAGTATTAGAGCATCCTGGGTAAGAGGATGGACCCTAGAGTCAGAATTTTACCCCACCACTGCCTAGCTAGGTAAAGCTTGGGCGCCCGTCTTCAGCTCTAGGAACCTCCAATTCTTCATGTTTAACATGAGGATAATACACCTATCTCCATGAGTCTGTTATGGGATCAAATGTAATCATACAAGTAAAATGCTTTGCATAGCACAATGTAGGAGCCTCTGTGGGGGCTCAAAAATTAATTTTAGTAGTCGGTAATGACGATAGAACAGCCTATAACATTCCGTTTTACTGGGTGGTTACAACGTGTTAGGTGTGATGCAAAGCGCTTTCCATGGATTACCGTATTTAATCCTCACAGCAACCCCGTGAGATGGGTTCTCCTATCAGCCCCACTTCACAGGTGACGACCTTAAGGCTCGGAGGAAGGGAGAGTGACTTTCCCAAGGTCACACGGGAGTAAGCAGAGGGGCTAAAGGACTTCAGGCCCCGCGCAGTAACCACCTCGCCTTGAGCTCCGCGCATTTCCAGGGCTCCGCGGCCCCTCCTGCCCCAGGCGCAGTCAAGGGCAGGTGCACAGGCCACCCGGCCGGGAGCGCCGCTCACCTCTCGCAGCCGCGGAGCCCGGTGCCCGGAAACGCAACCTCTGCCAGGGGTCCGAATACGTTCCTAGCCGTCAGCCGCTGACCGCCTACACGCGCCACTTCCGTTCCGCCGCGACTTCCGTCCGGGTCGTCCCAACGGAAGTGCCTCCTCTACACGGTCCGGGTGGACCCAGGCTTCCGGCTTTGAAAAACCTCCACGATTACAGTGGCCGGTATGTTGGCCACTAGCTCAGATGTGGCAATTGAGCGCTTGAAAGGTAGTGAGTGCGAATTAAATGTGCTCTAAATGTAAAATGCATACCAGTGTCGAAGAAAAAAATGTAAAGTAGCTCATTAATAAGTTTTATATTGATTATGTGTTAAAATAATAATTGGAATATATTGGGCTAAATACATATATTATTTAATTAATTTCACCTGTTTTTTATTTTTTTTGTCTTTTTCCGTGTCCGGCACCGGATCGCAACCCTCAGTGTCGCCCCCTTACCGGACCGGGACCGGCAACGGGATCACAACCCTCGGTGTTGCCCCCGCGCCTCGCTCAGCCAGTGAGCAGGAACCGGTCTGTATGTAGGATCGAACCCTCGGTGGGAGCGCCTCCGCGCTTTCCAAGCAGCGCACTAGCGCAATGCGCCACCGGGTCGGCCCTCTTTTTACTTTTTTAATGTGGCTACTAGGAAATTTTAAATCATACGTGGCTCTCATTCTATTTCTATTGGGCCGCTCTGCTCTGTAGGTTAATGACTTCCTGATGCACATCTCTACCTTGGATCCTCCCTGGAGTTCCACACCCAAAGCCCAGCTGCCTACTTTTCACCTCCCCTTGGATATCTGATGGCCATGCCTAACTTATACAGAACACACACATCCTCACCCAAAACCTGTTCCTGTCAGTCTGGCCCAAGTTGACTAAAAGGAACTGAAGAGTCATTTTTGTTTCCCGTCCCTCAGTCTCCACGTTCAATCTGTCAGCACGACATGTCAGCTGAAACTCCAAAATGTCTCAGATCTGTCCACTTCCCATTCTCTGCTGCTCCAACTCTAGCCCAGGCCACCATCATCTCACTGGAAACAATCACAGTAGCCTGCTAACTGGTCTCCTTGATTTTGCCCTTCTACTTGGGTCCCACACAGAGCCTAAGAATTTGTCTGTTTTATTAAATCAAATCCTATCACTCCTTTGCTGAAAACTCCCAATGGCTTCCCATCACCCTTGCAATAAAATCCAGATTTCCTGCTTTGTCCAAGGGCCTACATAATTTGGCCCCAGCTTACTTTTACTTCTCCAACCTACTTACTTCTTACTTACTTCTACTACCATGTTCTCTCTAGTTGACTACACTTCAACTACATAATTTTATTTGGCTCCTTCAATGCTTCAAGCACATGTTTATCTCAGGACATTTGTACTTACTATTATATTTCTGGAATGCTCTTCCTCCAAATTGTTTCATGCCTGGCCCCTTTTCGTCCTCTAGGTCTCAGCTTAAATATCAGCTCTTCAGAGAGGCCTTCTCTGACCACCCATATAAACTAGTCCCATCATTTATCACATCATTTTCTTCACAATATTTATCACTATCCAAAATTTTGGCATTATTTTTTTTCCCCTAAGTAATTGTATTAGTCTGCTTCTGTTGTTTATAACAGAATATCTGGAACTGGGTAATGTATAAAGAAATGAAACTTAATTTATTGCAGTTTTGGAGGCTGAGAAGTCTGCTGTCCAGGAGATGCATCTAGTGAGGGCCTTCTTGGTGGTGGCCCTCTACAGCAATGCAGGGTATCACATGGTGAGAATTGCAAGAGCAAGAGAGTTAACCTTCTCACTCTCCTTATGAGCCATCAGAACCATGCCCATTACTCCATGAATGGATCAACCCATTCATGAAGGCACAGTCCTCACAATCTAATCACCTCTTAAAGGCCCCACCTTTTGAATACCATAACTGGATTTCCCACCCTCTTAACACTGTTACAGTGGAAATCAAGTTTCCAATACATGAACTTTTGGGGGACACATTTAACTCAACCAGTAATAAACTTTATTTTTATAGCAATTTAGGTTTACAGAGAAATTGAGCAGAAAGTACAGGTGGTTTCCATACCCTCCCCCCACACACATACACAGTTTCTCCTATTACTAACATGTTACATTAATGTGGTACATTGTTACAATTATGAATCAATATTGATATATTATTATTGATTCAATTTTATATTAGGGTTCCCTCTTTGTGTTGTACAGTTCTATGGGTTTTAATTTTGGCATTATTTGCTTACTTGCCATTGCCTATTCCCCAGACTGCCAACTCCTTGAGAGCAGGGACACATTGTGTCTTGTTCACTTCTATATCCCCACAATCTGACTCAGAGTCTGACTCACAGAAGGGCTTAGTAAATATTTGTTTAAAGAATAAATGATTGCTTTCTGTCTGATTTTCGGTTCCCCAGAAGCAGACCATGAGAAAAAGACTTGAGTACAGGTAGTTGATTCAGAAGATGATCTGAAGAAACATTGGTAGAGGAATAGAGGAGTGAGACAGAGAAGGGGAGATAGCCCATAAATACTGTCATCAAGCAAGTTTCTTGTGGGCATCTGCATCCTAATCCTGCTGGGGAACTCTAGGAAGTAGTGTAGAACACGATGATGGTTCACTTTACATATTAATTTGACTGGGCCACAGGATGCCCAGATATCTTCTTAAACTTTATTTCTGGGTATGTCTATAAGGATGTTTCTGGATAAAAGATTAGCATTTGAATTAGTGAACTGAGTAAAGAAGATTGCCCTCCCCAATGTGGGTGGACATCATCAAACCACTTCAGGGCCCAAATAGAAAAAAAGGCAGAGGAAGGTTGAATTCTCTCTCTGCCTGACTGAGCTGAGACATTAGTCTTCTCCTGCCCTTGGAATGGGACTTACACCACTGGTGTTCCTGGTTCTCAGTCCTTTAGATTTGGACTGGAATTTACAGCACCAGCTTTCCTGGGTGTCCAGTGTGAAGATGGCAAATCATGGACCTCCATAATTGCATGAGCCAATTCCTTACAATAAATTTCATTCTAGATATATAGACATGGATACAGATATGGATATGAATATAGATGTAGATATAATTTAAATGTTTTTGCCCTTTCCCCAAATTTACATGTTAAAATCTTAACCCCCAGGGCCGGCCCGGTGGCGCACTGGATAGTGCGCCGCTTGGGAAGCGCGGCGGCGCTCCCGTCCGAGGGTTCGGATCCCACATACGGACCGGTTCCCGCTCACTGGCTGAGCGGGGCATGGGAGCAACGCCAAGGGTTGCAATCCCGTTGCCGGTCCCCGGTCCGGTACGGGGGCAACACTGAGGGTTGCGATGCGTTGCCGGACATGGAAAAAAGACAAAAGACAAAAAAAAAAAAAAATCTTAACCCCCAAGTTGATTTATTAGGGGTGGGGCCATTAGGAGGTGATTAGGTCAGGAGGGTAGAGCCCTCATGAATGGGATTAATGTCCTAATAAAAGAGGCCCCAGAGGGGACTGGCCAGTTAGCTCAGTTGCTTAGAGATGGTGTTATAACACCAAGGTCAAGGGTTCGGATCCCTATACCAGCCAGCCACCAAAAAAAATAAAATAAATAAATAAATAAAAGAGGCCCCAGAGAGACTCCTCACCCAAGGACACAGTGAGAAATCACCATTTATGAACCAGAAAGCAGGCCTTCGCCAAACACTGAATCTGCTGGCACCATGATCTTGTACTTCTCAGCCTCCAGAAATGTGAGAAATAAATTTTGTTGTTTATGAGCCAGTCAGTTTATTGTGTTTTGTTTGGGGGTTTTTTTGGCAGCTGGCCAGTATGGGGATCCAAACCCCTGACCTTGGTGTTAAGAACACCACATTCTAAGCAATTGAGTTAACTGGCCAGCCCAGTTTATAATATTTTTGTTATAGCAGCCAAACAGACTAAGGTACAGATATTGATGTAGGTATAATCTCCTATTGGTTCTGTTTCTATGTAGAATCCTGACTAATACAAACATATAACACAGAATTATCTCACCAAAGGGGAGAGGGAGCTCGGATAGTTATACACCAACAGTTGTTAGTTGAAGGATGTTTCTAGATGTGTTAATTCCTTAGCACTTCTGCTCAACCTGTGTAGGGAGGCATATGGTTTGGGAGAAAGCCCTCTGGCAATAAGATGCAGATATTGGCCTGAGCACTTTGAACTAGGAAGAGACTGGGGGACCTGATAGTCCTTGCTACAACTGATTTCTTTTTAGCCCATTTTACAGGTGAGAAAACTGAGAATACAAAAGGTAGTCATGAGCTGAAGCTCTCATAACTAGTGCAAGGCAGAACTAGGATCCACCCACAGGCCAGTGTGATGCCAAAACCCTGTTCTTTACACTGACCAATTCAGCGTCAGACTGGCTGGGTTCCCACTGTGGCTGTGCTGCCTAGAATTGGGTAACCATGGCCAAGCCAGTCACCGCTGACTCCAATTCTGTTTGCCTGGAAAGCGGCTGCTGTGTGGAGAATACACTGCAATGGGGGTAGGAGAGGAGGTGGGGAGACAAATCAGGAGAGCATATAGGAGGCTGTGGCAGTTGTCCAGAAAAAGATTGTGGAATCCTGACCCAGTGTGGAGCCTTGGGCAGTGAACGTGATGAAAACAAACCCCCCAGAATTCCAGGAGTTTGGGAACCCCATGTTCTCTTACCTTGGGACCTTTCACCTGGATGATATGCCTGGGATGGTATTCATCCTTCCACCTGACTAACTCCTATTGGTTGATGATAGTTTTAATAGTGAGCAATTATTCACTGCCCTTCTACTCCCACTGTGGGTGGAGTATATTTTCCTTTCCCACTGTTGTGAGACTTGGTCACATTTTTGGCCAGTGAAATGAGAGTGAACATGATGATGTAAATGTGTAAATGTGCCTGTGCAATTTACTTTTCTTTGCACTCCAATGACCAGCCAAGAGAAGAGCATGCTTTGGGTGAGAGATGCTGCCCCTTCATCCTGGGCTCCAGAAGTAACAGAACAGACCTAAGCCCAACCCACAGACTGGAGCAAAACTACCCAGTCAGGCCCAGCTTATAATAGTCAAAATGCAGTCAACATGTAGTAAAGGAACATGAAAAAAAAATGCTTGTTGCTGTAGCCACTGAGATTGGGGCTGCTTTCTTCCACAGCAATATTGTAGCAGTAGCTTAGTAAAGCATGCTCCTTCAAATTTGTGTGTGTGTGGTGGCTGCCAGTACAGGGATCTGAACCCTTGACCTTGATGTTACAACACCACACTCTGAGCTAACTGGGCAGCCCTAAGGCATGCTTTTTCAGATGGACATCTGCTTCAGTGTCTCTTTCTAAAAGAAACATCCCCTAACCCCCAGGCCAGGTCAGGTCCCACTGGCCTGCTAATCTCCATGTGTTTGCCCAATCAGAATTACATATTCAATTGTAGGAGCTTCTGATGAATTTCTTACCCCTGAGAATGGGGACCTGTCAGTCTTGCTATCAGCTACGTCATCATCTCCTGGCCACAAGGACTAGAACAGAGCAGGTGTATAGTAGATACTTCTCAGATAAACAGTGAACTGACAGATGGATGGGTAGATGGATGGGTGGGTGAGTGCTGTGGATTGAATGTCCTCCCAAAGCTCATTGAAACTTAATCCCCACTGTGACAGTGTTAAGAGGGTGGGAAATCCTTTTCTGGCAATTGAAAAGTGAGGCCTTTAAGAGGTGATTAATTGTGAGGACTGTACCCTTGTGAATGGATTGATCCATTGATAGGTGCTCATGGGAGTTGGTTATGATGGCTTTATAAGGAGCCAAAGGGCTGGCCAGTTAACTCAGTTGGTTAAAGCACAGCCTTGTAACACCAAGTCACAGGTTTGGATCACTGTATCAGCCAGCCACAAAAAAAAAAAAAAGAGAGAGAGAATGAGGGAGAATCTTAGCTTTCTCGTACTCTGCCATTTTTGCTATGTGATACCTTGCATCACTGTAGAGAGCCACCACCAAGAACAAAAAGGCTCTCACCAGATGTGTTCCCCAGATTTTGGACTTCCCAGCCTCTGAAACTATAAGAAATAAATTTTATTTCTTTGCAAATTACCCAGTTTCAGGTATTCTGTTATAAGCAACAGAAACAGACTAATACAGTGAGCCAGCCTAGAATGTCTCTGCTTACCTGCCTCTCCTCAGGTTTCTAGAAACAGCTATGGCTCTGGTTTATGTAACTTCCCGTATCGGTTTCCTCATGTGAAGACTCAATTAGAACTGCTTAGTCCAATACAATAGCCACTAGCCACATTTGGCTACTGACCACTAGATATGCAGCTAATATGAATGAGGAACTGAATTTTATTAATTTTAATTAATTTACATTTAGAATCTGATACACAATTCTGTTATTAGAGACTTTAGAACATTTAAACAACATGGGTATGTGAATCTATTTTTCAACTGTAAATGTTATAAAATCTAAATACAAATCAAGTGTTCCCAATGAAAATTTGGTATCTAAATAGAGATTTGCTGCAGATGTGAAATACACACTGGATTTCAAAGACTTAGTACAAAAAAGGAATGTAAAACATCTCATTAATAAATTTTTATGTGTTTAAGTGATAATATTTTTTATATAATAGTTTAAATGAAATATATTATTAAAATTATTTTCACCCTATTTTTTCACTTTTTTAAATGTGGCTACTAGAAAATTTTAAATTACGTTTGTGGCTTGTGTTATATTTCTATTGGATAGTTCAGGACCAAAAAGTTTCTAAGGTGAACAAGGGCTTTGAAGTCAGACAGACCTGATTTGAATCTCAACTCAGACATTTTATAGCTGTGTGACTTGGGGCAATTTACTCTCCCCTCTGTGCCCCAGTTTCCTTATCTGTGAAATGGAGATCATTGTGCCCGCTATACAGGCATGTGGTGAGGATGCAATGAGGCAATGTAAGCACAGTGTCTAGCACAGTGCCTGGTAGATCATAAGTGCTCTCTAAATGTTGGCTATTATTGCTGTGGGCATTGTGATTTTCTGGACCATGTAAGCAAGTAGGGAGTTGTAACCACAGCTTACTCACTTCCAGCCAGCACATTACAGCTTCCACACATGTTCCACCCATCTCCCTTCTACAGAAAAGGGGCCTGAGGCTCTCTATGATGGTTTTAAAATAGATCCACAAGTCTTTGACATTCCTTTCTTCAAGAGATGGAGCCTAATTCTCCTCCCCTTGAGTATAAGCTGAACTTAGTGACTCTCTTCTAGTAAGTAAAGCAGAAGTACTTAAATATCCTTCAGTGTATGACATCCAGGACTGGGTCCTAAGAAGCACTGTGGCTTCCTCCTTGTTCTCTTCTGTGTTTCACTGTGGGGAAGCCAACTGCTGTATCATGAAGACACTCAAGCAGCTCTATGGTTAGCCCATGTGATGAGGAACTGAGACCTCCTGCCACAGCCATAGGAGTAAGCAATATTGGAAATGGATCCTCCAGCCCCAGTCAAGCCTTCAGATGGCTGAGGCTGCAGCCCCAGCCGACATCCTGACTGCAACCTGAGGAAAGAACAACCCAGCTTAGCCCTTCCCAAATTCCTGTCCTACAGTACCTAAAAGATAATAAATGTTTGTCATTTTAAGCTGCTAAATCTTGGGACAATTTGTCACACAACAATACATAACCAATTTATGTCCTGTGGTTAAAGGTCTGCTCTTCTCCAGGGAAAGGGGATCCATTCCTTGGTCTACCTTGGGACTGCAGCGGCCACCAAAGGGCCCAAAGGCCAAGGCACAAAACCACAGACACTGGATCAGGCTGCCTATGTGCTCACAGGCTGTTTATTTATTCAAGAATAAGGAGGAGAGAGAGAAAGGATAAAAAGAAAAAACAGATGCCCCAAGGTGATAGGGCTTAGGGAAAAAATAAACATAAAGGCTCCTCTTCTTTCTCTTGCTGCTGACCCCAGGGAACTCCAGCTTCAGATGGGGCTTCTGGGGGTGGCTTAGGGGCCTCTAGGAGGCCTGGCAGCTCAGCTGTTGGCTGGAGTTAGGATCTCCATGGGGGAAGGTCCCAGGATCGGAATGGCTTCTGTGTACACAAAATATCTCTCTGCAAAAGGCACTGGTGGAGGGGGGCAGCAGGAAAGCTGCCCCATCACAGGCAGGATCCACTGTGTCCTGGGTCTGGGTCCTGGTCCCCAAGACCAATCCAGCCTCCCTCAGGGGCTTGGTCTCTGAGGCCCTTGTTCCTCTCCTCTCCCTTCCCTTAGCCCAGTGGTGAGCAGGCAGTCTGTGGAGGGCCAGGTCAGGCCATGTGTGGACACCCCCTCTTCAGGGCTAGTGCATCAGGCGACTTCTAGGCCAATAGCCCCAGGCGGGTGACTTTGGCGGAGAGGAAGGAGTGGATGATGAAGACCATGGTTTTGGGACACGAGTGCAGGTCCAGCTGCTGCAGGGTGGATGGAGAGAAGGGTCAGGGGCCTGTTCAGCCTCACCTCCAGGAAAGCATACCCCCTCCCCAGGGTGGAGAAGCGGCCCTCCACTCACGATCTCGCCTTCAGCACTCCCAAAATCCAGGAAAAGGACACTGGTGCCATCATCAGAAGACATCTGCAGCTTCTCAAAGGGCTGTCGGAGCAGCACAGTTCGGGCCGCACCTGGCTCAGCCGCCCACAGTGTGAAGCCCTTGTCAATGTGCACAGAGAGGTTGCAGGGACGCCCGTTCCACGTGCAGGCTGCAGGGAGAGTGCGTGGGCACAGGCACAGCCGGCACCTCAGAGATCACAAGCCCCACCTCCATCCCCCACCAGCGGCCCCACAAAGTGGGGCCTGAATACCACCAAGGATGAGAGCCTCACTGTCTGTTATGACACCTGTACACCCACCCTGCATAGTCACCCCCATCCTAAAATACAGAAAGATGGGCCATCAGAGAACCTACACCCACTTCTAGTCCCACTTTCAGCAGTACCATAAGTAGAAAGGGGGAGCTCAAAATCTGCCATGAAAGGAGGCCCACTTCCTACAAAGTCATCACAGACCTACCAAGCATGGCCCTTGGAGACCTTGGAGACCTGTAGAATTGCCCAGTTAAATTTAAATTTCATATAAGCAGAGGGTAATTTGGACACATTTATACAAGAAGTGTTCATTGTTTATCTGAAATTCAAATTTAACTGGGTATCCTGTATTTTATCTGGCAACCCTACCTCAAGTGCCATCTCTCACATCCTCTCCAGCAAAATCACAAAGCCAGGGCAAGAAAAACCCCAGGGAAAAGTCTCACTATCTACCAGGGCACCTGCACATCCAAAAGAGAGGGCCCTCAGAGAGCCCAAACTCCACTTTCTGTCCCCCTCTTGAAGCACCCTAAAGAAGGAAGCTGGAATGCCTCTGGGGATGAGGATCATTACCAGAGAGGCACTACCAGATCCACCCAGCTCACCTGTAGACACCTCCTGCACACCCTCGGCGGCCCGGTGACAGCCATCTACCAGCTGGCGGGTCCAGGCAGCCAGCTCCTGCGGTGACTCCACACTGAACAGGTGAGTGTCTACACCGTGGCGTGTGCCCGTGCGCAGGGCAAAGGAGAGCTCTGCATCGTAGGGCACCGAGCCCTTAGAGGGGCCTGAGTGCACCAGCCTGGAGGTGGGGGACAGAGAGCTAAGCATGAGGCCTCAGGCAAGGAGGAAATAGCTCTGGGGAAAGGGGGGCAGTGGCCTGGGAAGGGACCTTGTGAATCCTCTACCACCTAATGGGGAACATGACAGATCTCCGCCACCCACCCCTTGTTCCCTTGGCTCCAGCAGTACTGGTGTCCTCACATACACACCAAGCACACTCCTGCCTCAGCACCTCTGCACGTGCTGTTCCCTCTGCCTATACAGTTTCCTGATCATCTGCGTTGCTTAATCCCCCACTTGCTTCAGATCCTTGTTCAAATGTCACCTCCTCTGAGAAGCCTTCCCTGACTTCCTTGCCTACAATCACACTCTGTCACTCACTAGCCTTGCTTTTCATTATAGTATCAAAAATTCTACTTTTTATTTTTTTTGTTTGTTGGTTTTTTACTCTTTCACTAGAATGTCAGCTAGGGCAGAAGTTTTTGTCTATTTTGTCCGTCACTGTATCCCCAGTAACTAGAACTATGCCTGACGTATAGTAGGTGCTCAATAAACATTTGTTGCAAGTGATTAATGAGTCACTTGATTAGGTAGGAAATCCATGTCCTACTTATCCCTAGTAGCCAGCAGGCTCCTGATACATAGCCAAAACCCAGCCCAGAGTCAGAAGACATGGGTGACAGACCCAGCAACTTGATTCTCACTCACTCTGTAGCCTTGGAAAGCTCACTGCCCCTCTCTGGGCAGCAGATCTCAGAATTCTGGCCCTCAGCCCTCTTTGCTCCTCACTCCACCCACTCTCTTTCCTGTAGCATCAGTTCCCCCTTTGGATACCCTGCTGACACCCAGTCTCTCACTTTCCAGCCCTGAGCTGCAGACCCAGAGTCCCCAAGCTTCCTATCCAAGTTCCCTAACCATCCCACATACATTTTTGGACTTGACTCAGCATCTCAATCCAGCCTCCTCCCTTTGCACTCCCACCCCCAGTCCCACGCTCACCCAGACACGAGCTGCAAGCCTCCTGTTCATTCATCACCTCCTTCACCCTCCCCATCTGGCAAGCACTAAGCCCTTTTAATTTTACCACCCATGTGTTTTCCAATGCAAATACTGCCTTTCTTCTCCATCTGCTGCCTCCACCCACCTCCACCACCCCGAGCCACCATCATCTCTCCTGCATGACTGCACAGCCTCCCAGCTTCCATCTTTCCTTCTCCAGTGCATGATCCACGTGGCAGCCACAGGGATTCTTTTAAAAGACAACCTGATTCACCAGCTTAAACCCTTCCACACTGCCACAACTCTTAAGATAAAGCTAATATTCCTTAACCAGGCAATAAAGTCTCTGCAAGATCAGTCCCTGCCAACTCACTGTCTCATTTCTCTCCATTTCCTGCGTGGATTCTACATACTGGTTATTCTACCCTCATAGCTCTATGAAATTTCATAGCCCTTCAGGCCTCTGTACCTTTGGCCATGATGTTCTTTCTGCATGAGATGCTCTTCCACCCCTTCTTAAATAACAACCTTCTACTCATTCCTCAAAAGCCAGCTTAAATGTCACCTCCTCCCTGAAGCCTTCCCTGACCCAGCCAGGCACAGTTAAATGGCTCCTACTACCCTTCACTGTAATGACTATTCCTGGGTCTGTCTCCCCCACCAGACTGGTTCTCCCTAAGGGCAGAGACTGTCAGGGTCAGCTCTGTGTCCCCCAAACCATGCAGCACAAGGTGTAGGTGTCAATAAATGAGTGACTGGTGGAACATCACATCCTTCTGTTCCAAGACCTCATTTTACAGATGAAGAAATTGAGGCCCAGACAGGACAGGGAGATGCTTCAGGTCACTGGTGAAATAACTCAGGGCAGAACAGGGCTGGAGTTCCTAGCTTCTGGGGCCCATCAGGAGCATCTCCCCCCAAGCTCTGGGTGAGACACACACCCCTGCCTGTGGATACCTGGTGGCGATGAGTGGGGCAGTACGGGCCGGCCGGCTCAGGGCCTCACGGGTCTGGGGGAGACAGCTGTAGAGAAGCAGCTCCTTTTCAGTCAGCAGGGCCAGGGTGGGGGCCGTGCCCCCACTGGGCAGCTGCAGGGGGCAAAGCAGCGATGAGGAGGGGTGGGGAGGGGACGGTCAGAGGGCCAAGGGAGAGTGAGACAATGAGGGGCACTGCCCCAAGGGGAGGACAGAGAGGGAAGGACAGGTCCTGGGCCCAGCAGGCACCTGCTCAGTCAGCCAGCCAATCTGCTTGATGTCTTCCTGGCTTCCAGCTGTGCTGGTGGCTGCCAGCAGTGCCTGCAGCTCGTCCTTGACCCAGGGCATCAGAACGTTGATCTGGGCTTGGATGGCACCTGCCCATGACCTTGCACTAGCCTCATCCTTGGCCCTCAGGAAGAGGGCGTCTTGGCCATCTGCTGAGCAGATCTCCAGATACCTGCAGGCACAAATAGGGTGGAGGGGAGGGCCTAGCCACTGGGCTGCAGCTGGCCAATCCTGAAAACTGACCCAAGAAACCCCACCCACTGTCAAACAAGGAGAAACCACAGGGGATGCCCATGACAGAACCAGGAAGGATACTCGCTGCTGGGGCTCCAGCTGCAGTTGCTGGGGTCTCATGAGGTCTCAGGACAAGAGACTGTGACATACATGCACATATGCATACACACGCAGAGACAAACACACTCAAACTTGTATGATAGGGGCCAAAATTAGTACTGCGAGAGGATTCATAATCTTGCCCTTTTCTCCTTGTTTCTAAGGAAGATTCTCTTGCTGGGCCAGCTCCCAAGTTTCCCCTGTTGCACAGAATCAAAGCAATTCACTACTCATGGGAAAAAACAAAATAAAACTAAAGCAGCGTAAGAAGCCAAATTGATCTACATAGTAAAGAGCTGGGGGAATGGAGTAGGGAGAAGGGAGGAAAAAATATGCAGTGCAGGCAAGTGTGGAGAAAAAGTTTCAGGGAGGTACCAGTAGGAGTGGTGACAAGGAGAGGATTTTCAAAATCTTTCAGGGGCATTAAAGACTCACTTCCCTCTGGCACACTGTAGTAGTTGGAGTGGGGCAGAAACTGGATGACAGCTCACACAACACCCATTTCCAGCCCCCTTCACCTCTGCCTTTCTCTACTACAGGATTAGAAAGCAAAATACTTTAATTCCCAGCCTCCCTTGCAGCTAGGTCTAGCCATGTGACCTAGTCCTGGCCAATGAGATATGGATAGAAGTGTCTGGAGAGGGTGTCCCTTTCCAAATGAAAGATCAATCTTCCATAGGTATGGTACTTAGTCTCCAAAAAATGGCTTCTGCCAAATCCATCCCTCCCTGTACACATAGTTCAACTCTCCCAGCAGGAAATGAAGTTCATTTCTCCTCTTCCTGACCTTGTGATTTGCTTTTATGAATAAAATGTAATAGAAGTAACATGTTGGCATTACCAAACCACCCTAGAAGCAGCCCACCTACCTTGAGACCACCATGCTATGAGAAAGCACAGCTAGCCATGTGGAAAGGACACATGGAAAGAGAAATGCTCAGCCAGCTCCTAGCTTTCCAGCCATCCCAGTTAAAGTATCAGACATGTGGGAAGCAGCCATCGTGGACTGCCAGCCCAGCAGATACCACATAGAGCAGAAGAACTGGCCAGCTGAGTCAGCCCAGATTATAAAATTGTGAGAAATAATAAATTGTTTTGTTTTGTTTTGTTTTTTAAAGATGACTGGTAAGGAGATCTTAACCCTTGACTTGGTGTTGTCAGCACCACACTCAGCCAGTGAGCGAACCAGCCATCCCTATATAGGGATCCAAACCCGTGGCCTTGGTGTTATCAGCACCGCACTCTCCCAAGTGAGCCACAGGCCAGCCCATAAATTGTTATTATTCTAAGCCACTAAGTTGTAGGATGGTTTGTTATACAGCAATAGATAGCCAAAATACTGGGAGAAAAGTCTCTTTGCCTTTTGCCTTCTTCCTGTCTGGAATATGAACACAATGCTTGGAGGTCCAGCTACCATCCTATCTCAATTAAGAAGAAAACCCATAATAAAAATGGCAGAAGATGATGATAAGGGCTGGTCAGTTAGCTCAGATGGTTAGAGCATGGTGCTGATAACACCAAGGTCAAGGGTTCAATTCCCATACTGGCTAGCCACAAAAAAAAAAAAAAAGTTAAAAGACTGGTTCCTTAGTGGCATCCTTGAGAAACTATAAGCAGCCTGAATAGCAGACCCTGAACTTCTTTTTACATGTGTGGGAAGGGGCCGGCCTCAGATGGTTAGAGCATGGTGCTGATAACCCCAAGGTCAAGGGTTCAATTCCCATACTGGCTAGCCACAAAAAAAAAAAAAAGTTAAAAGACTGGTTCCTTAGTGGCATCCTTGAGAAACTATAAGCAGCCTGAATAGCAGACCCTGAACTTCTTTTTACATGTGTGGGAAGGGGCCGGCCTCAGATGGTTAGAGCATGGTGCTGATAACCCCAAGGTCAAGGGTTCAATTCCCATACTGGCTAGCCACAAAAAAAAAAAAAAAAATGTGTGGGAAAATAAGCCCCTAATTTAAGCCATTGCTTATTGCAGTTTCTATACTTGCAGCCTAATGCAATCCTAACGCTGAGTAAAAGATTGAAATAATTTTCACTATATTTTGGTTGCCAGACTATGTTCCTTTGACTGGGATACTGCAGTGATAGTGGGTCATGAGGAACCCCAGATATATCCAGGTTACACATGTAGTTGCACATGCATGCACATGTTCAAGCACGCATGGATGCACACATATACATGCATATACACCTACAAATATTAACACATAAACACACACAAACACATCTGTGTAGATCTACACCCATCCACACACAAACACTCACATATATACACACACTTGCATTTATATGTCATCTACATTTGCACACACATAGAAACACATATACACAGATGATTTGGTGATATCTGGGATCGGGCTGAGAACCTAATGTTCCATGAGTCTCAGGAAGGAGAAATACAATCTCACCTTCACCCAACACAAAAGGCCTATTTGGTGGTGCACCTATAAGTAACCCATGAATCACCAGCTCTTGCCTCATGGGAGCAGGTAGGGCTGTGGCATCAAGTGGGGCCAAGAGATTTGGATGCTGGACATTAACCAGCCCTCCCAGCCAATGTTGGGCATTTGCCTGGCATTGAACCTAGGCTGTAACTAGGATGCACAACACAAGCTTTTTATGTATATACCACATACATGCCACCCCCAACACTGCATACCCCCTTTGATCAACATATACTCCATTCGACCACAAACATCATGCAAGCCCTTGCAGCTTCTGTCTAAAACAGAGAGAACTACCTGGAACGAGGCAAGTATCACCTTTTCTGGTAGTGTGATCTTGGGCAGGTTACTTCCTCTCTCTGTCCTCATCTATAAAATGGGGTTGAAATAATAGGACTTTGCTCATAGGGCCACTGTGAGAGTTAAATGAAACTGTGCATTCGAAGCAGTTGACACAGTGATGGGTACACAGTACCACTCAGTAAACGTTAGCACAGTAAGCACTCAGTAAATGTTAACTGCTATCAATCTTATTATCAATGAACTGTTAAAGGCTGCTCAGATCTGAAGGAAGGTAACCTTCCATGGCCTTGAAACAAATATTACCAAACATCTCAAAACCTCAGCAGAGGTGGCAGAGACTTGAGGGAATCCTTGGGTTCAACAACCTTACTTCACAATGGAGAATCTAGGGCTGGCTGGTTAGCTCAGTTGTTTAGAGCATGGTGCTGATAACACCAAAGCCCAGGGTTTTGATCCCTATACCAGCCAACCACTGAAAAAAAAAAAAAAAAAAAAAAAA
>NW_007726497.1:638548-649776 GCF_000696425.1 Galeopterus variegatus | reverse complement strand
AATGGGTATGGTGCCAGTATGAATCTGGCCCTCACAACATGGGCAAGAGGGGTGACAATCAGCTTTGTATCTCATGAATATTCATAATGATAAATAAATAAGTAAACAAATAAATAGAAATTTATCCCAAAAAAAAAAAAAAAAAAAAAAGGAATCCGAAGGTCAGTGAGGAAAAGCAACTAGTTCAAGGAGAACTAGGACTGGAACCCAGGGCTCCTCCCCAGAGCAAGTCCTTCCTCAGATGTAAACTTCCCAGAGGAAAAAGTGAGAAGCAGAGGACACCATGTCCCCATAACATCACTCATGCATCCACCCCACCTATTTCTTAAGCACCTACTATGTTCTGGCACTGTGCTTGTCACTTGTACATACAATACAGTGGTATCTTTGGTCCCACAACACCAGGGCATCCGTCTGTCTGAGTTGCCCCCCACCCCAGCCTTACCTGGGCTCTGGGTCAGTTGGGGTGCACCTCCTCGAGACATATGCCATCTTCAAGGACACATGTTTGGCCTCACTGAAGTTCCGGGGTGGAGGGCCAGGGGAGGAAGGCTGCCGCTGAAGGGGTGAGGCAGGAGGCGAGTCCCAGGCAACTGAGGTCCCACCAGCAGAGTTCTTGAAATACGGTGAGACCTCCTTCATGTACTTGACTGGTCAGGAGCGAAGTCAGCAGTTACTACTGTGACAGGGGCACCCACCCAGCATGCATCACAATTATCACTAATTCATTAAGAGTTTAATTTATGTCCAGTTGTGCTATCTTCTTCTAAGCTAAAGCCTCTGATAGGGCAGTGAAGTAGGAAATACTGGATGCCCGCCAATATCTCTTCTCTCACCTTCTCCTGGTTAACAGACACATTGCCACCTGGAAGAAAGACATTTCCCAGCCTCCTCTGCAGTGAGGTGAGGCCACATGACCAAGTTCTAATCAAGTAAGTGGAAGGATTTGGACCTTCGGGATGGCTGCTGAAAGGAACAGGCAACAGCTGCAGCAAGGCAGTGAAAGAGCACTGAGAAGGGATTCAGGACATGTCACTGCTCTGCCACTGTCCCATGTTTGCCTCTATCTCTTCATTCTTCTCATCTGCAAAAAGGAGGAACTGATGAGTTCGTCCTGTGGCACAGACTAATTGTCCTCCAACATAGTGATAGCTTCTCAGCTAAAGACTTCATTTTCCAGGCTCCCTTCCAACAATAATTGCCCATGTGACCATGTCTGACCACTAGGATGAGAGCAGAAGGGATGTGTGCAGCTTCCAGGTTCTGCCTATCACAGAAAAGGAATCCCCCCCCACCTCTTTTCCCCTTTTGCTGCCTAGAAACCAGACTGGGGGATGGGTGAGGGTACCATTTAACCAAGATGACATGAGCCACACTCTAAGGAAGGCCAGCAAACAAAATAGAAACAAACAGATGCTGACACTTTGGAGATGCCATGTCAGACTTGGACTGTTACCAAAGAAAGCATAAAACATCTATTATATTTAAGCCATAGTAGTTTAAATGTTTCTTTATTACAGCAGCATAGTTTGTGCGCTAATCAATATAGGTGCCCAGGGGACCTCTGAGCTCTGACCAGTTTTCACTGATTGAGTGTAGTGGACACCTTCTAGAATGGCATTGTCCCACAAAACCTGCTGTGATGATGGAAATCTTCTATATATGCACTGTTCAATATAGCCACCGCTAGCCACATATAGCCATTGAGCACTTGAAATGGGGCTGGTACAAATGAACTGAATTTTTATTTTTATTTTTTACAAATTTTTCTTGGCAGCTGGGCAGTACAGGGATCCAAAACCATGACCTTGGTGTCACAGGGCTGCACTCTAATCAATTGAGCTAACTGGCCAGCCATTGAATTTTTTTTTTTTATTTTAATTAACTTAAAATTAAATTCAAATAGTCACATGGAGCCAATGGCAACCATATTGAATACTGCAGTCTAGAATAGCAGCCCAGACCTGCTTCTCTGCCCAACTGGCCCATAAAGTCATGTTCTTCCATCTGATCCTGCCCTCCTGGCCATGGGAGCTGGACCAGGGTGAACATCTGAGCCATATTAGGTTACCCAAATTGAGAGATCTTAGACTGATGGCTTGAATGCTATAGGGGCAACTACCTTCTGCTGTGTGGACAGAGAAGAGGAGAAAGCTGGTGTAGAGAGAGATTTGTGGAAATTCATGATGAGAGACAGAGGAAAGATCTACCAGGAACCTAATAATGTTCCAGTTTCTGATATTCGTCCTTCAGAAAGTCAGCAATCCCAACTGGGGATCTGACATTTGCAACCAAAAGAGTCTTGACTGGGGACCCAGTGATGGGGGCCAGGATCCCACGCCTTTCCAGAAAAGGAAGATCTCATTAGCAATGGCAGCTAGAAGCAAAAAGTAACATGATGACAGGGCTGATCTGAGAAGAGCCTGGTGGGTAGAGAGAGATTAAGGGACAAGTCAGCCTCTTGAGCACCTACTATGTGCCAGGTATTGGGCTGGCCCTAGGACTGGGATGGCAAGCACATACCATTTGTCCCACCATTTCTTCATCCCTTTCTCATGGAAGACATCACTGATCAATCATTGTGTTCTGTGGCAGCCATTATCAATCAGTTAAGGCTGATTGGTAATAAAAAATTTTGGTCATTCTTGATATATCAATTACGTGGGTTTAGCTGCAAATAATAAAATACATAATAACAGTGCTTTAAACAAAGTATTTATGATTTCACTTAAGAAGTCTGGAGGAAGGCAATTCAGGATAGGATCAGAGGCTCAAATGACAGTGGCTTCTGGATAGGCCCCTTTGCCTTTCCCTTGCCCTTCCCCTCATGACCACAAGGTGGCTGCCACAGCTCAACCCAATCATTCCTTACATGACAAAACCAAAGCAGGAAGGGAGGAGACAGGCAGAAAAAGGGCCTCCCTTTTATCTCCCTCTTATTAAAGAGGTAAAGATTTCCATGAAGCCCCCAGTAGATGTCTCATATCTCACTGGCCAGAACATCCATGATGATTCAGCCTCTGGGGCTAAGTGTACTTCCACCCAATAAAATCAGGCTTCTGTTAGCAAAGAAGGGGAAATGGTTTACAGGCAGGCAACCAACAGTGTCTGCCACACGTGCCCTGGCATCTGGGCTGTTCCCAGTTCTGATGAGCAGCAGTCTCCTCATCTAAAAAGAGCTACTAGGGCAGAGTGTGTACATCAAGTTGGTTAAAAGACTTGCCCAAGCACTGGTCTCTCTTCCCCCAGCCAGGCTGTACCCTCTGCTGCTCTACTGGGGGGGGTGCCTGATGCCTGCTAGCTCTTGGGCAGCCTCCCTTCCTCTCCTCTCAACCACACCTGCTCCCATGGCCATCTGGCCTGCTAGCTATCTGACCTGTGCACTCAAGGCCCAGCCAGCATGCCCTGCGTGTGAGTGGACAGCCCAGGAAGGTCTTAGGAAGCAGTTCTTGGCCCAGCTCCCTGGAAGAACCAGATAAGAAGCTATTTCTGTCGCAGGAGATACCCCTGAGACTCAAATAGGATTCAGGCAAACGGGTGAAAGAGAGAGGGAACAGGGCCAGCCCGTGGCTCACTTGGGAGAGCGTGGTGCTGATAACACCAAGGCCATGGGTTCGGATCCCATATACGGATGGCCGGTTAGCTAACTTGGGAGAGCGTGGTGCTGACAACACCAAGTCAAGGGTTAAGATCCCCTTACCGGTCATATTAAAAAAAAAAAAGAAGAAGAAAGAAAGAAAGAGGGAATTACAAACCCTATCGGGGTTGGAAGAGAAGTTGAAAGCAAGAGCAGGTTTTTTGGAGGGAACTAAGCCTAAATCTGAAGTTTGGGGACTAGAACTAAAAGTTACTCATCCTCATCACTGCAGCAATAACTTACCTAGGACTGACTGTTGGATTATGTTTCAAGGGGTAACAGAGATGGGACATCACAGCCTACCTGACAGCCAAAAACCATCCCTCCTTCTTCTTGCTAACAAAACCCTGAGCACTAGAGCCTCAGCGCCCAACCTCGGGAGAGAATCTTGATTGGTCAGAGCTAATCATAACCATTCCGTCCCTCTAGCATGTGATCGGTTCAGAAAGGGTCAGATGATACAGTTATGGCCAATGGGATGTGAGGAAACTAAATTCCTTTCCTTTCCCATCCTCTAGCCTTTCCAAGTTGCTGGGAGGGAACTTGGTCCTACAACAATGATAACCACTTTCAGACCACAGAGTTGGGGTCCATAATCGAGGGTGGTGAAGCCAAAAGATGAGATGGAAAGACCTGGGCCTTCAATCATACCATGAGCCCCTAAACTGATCTACCCTGGACCCATGCTGCCTCAAGATATTCTGGAAGATAACACATTTTCTTCAATGTTTAAAACTCTTTGAATTGGGTTCCTGTTGCTTGCAATTAAAAGCATCCTGCCTAATACAGCAGCCAGCACTGCAACTGCTACATCTCCCTGCTATGAGTGGCAACAACCCTCCCCTGCTCAGAGCCCTGCTCTGGCTCCCCTGTACTCTTTGACCAACTTCAAGACCCTGCAGGACCTGGGCTCTGCCCGCCTCACTGGCTTTACTTTCTACCATATCCCTAATCTCGCCCTCCAGTCCAATCAAACCAACTACACACAGCTCTGAGAAGGTATATGAGCTTCCAAACTTCTCTACCTTTGAAAATGCAGTTCTCTCTGCACAGAATGTCCTTAGTATATGGTTTGGAGTCAGGCGCTCTTGGATGTTCTAGAACTGTCTAGCTATGTGACCACAGACAAAGTAATTCACCTCAATAGGCCTCAATCTGCTAGTCAATAAAAGAGAAATGACAATGTCTACCCCAGAGAGACATTAGGATTAAATGAGATGATATAAAACATGTAGCACATATTAGGGACTCAAGAAATAGGTATTTCTGGGCCGGCCCGTGGCTCGCTCGGGAGAGTGCGGTGCTGGTAACACCAAGGCCATGGGTTCGGATCCCATATAGGGATGGCCGGTTTGCTCACTGGGTGAGCGTGGTGCTGACAACACCAAGTCAAGGGTTGAGATCCCCTTACCGGTCATCTTTTAAAAAAAAAAAAAAAGAAAAGAAAAAAAGAAATAGGTATTTCTTACCTATCAGCCTCCCTTGCCTACACTTCCTAGAGCTCTGTTGTGATTTTGTGTGTTGCAGCTATCTCCCCCACCAAACTGGGAGCTACTAGAGGATAGAACTTTGGCTTGATTCAAACCCAGAGTCAGCATTCTGTGAATGGAGAAATGAATGCCAGGGTAGAAGAGTCTCATTCAGCAGGAGGAAGAAGGCACCACAGCCCAAAAAGTCAGGCTCAGCTCAGATGTCACCTCCTCTAGGAAGCCTTCCCTGATACCCCATCCAGATCTATTACACCCATCAGCTCTGCAGACCCCAAGACCCCACTCCCCTGTGATTATCTGTGTGGGGTCTGTGTCCCCACCAGGCTGGAAACATTATGAAGCCAGGGACCTCATCTGATTCATCTCTGTGTCTCCAGAAACCAGCAGGGATCTCATATGCTACATGGTCAGAAAATGAACATTGATCAACTTTGAAGCCAGAGAAACTGCTAGAGGCCCTGCTTACCCAGCCATCCCAGAACTGGGTCCTCCTTCTCCTTTCCCACAAGAACATGCTATAAATGGACAGCACACCAGCTGGAGCCAGAAACAGAGCTTGGATTTCACAAACCAAGTCCCTGTCCCAGAGTGGGGGTGGGGTCCTTGGGGCCCCGCACTGTGGCCATAAATAGCCCAGTTCTGGGGCCTCCTCCCCCCTCTGATTTCTGCCTGAGTCACCCGACCAGGCAGGGCGGGGCTGCCCAAAGGCTGAAGGCACAACCATGGCCCCGTGGCCAGCATTCTTCAGATCCCGAGAATAGGCCCAGCAAGTGTCCACAGGCTCCCCAGTCAAGCCTCCAGCCTAGGAGCCTGGTAAAACAGTGACATGTGGGCCCTTCCTCCTTAGGGAAGCTGAGGCAGATATAAAGACCTCAATTCCCAGGGACCTCTAGCTCTGCCAAGGAGAGCAACCAGGATCTGACCTCAAGGAGCCAGGAATAGATTCCACTGGAAACACAAGGAACAGAGACAGGGCAAGGCCATTCACTCTGCTCAGTATAACCAGGGGGTGGGGGAGAATGGTACAGGGGTCACATATGTGTTGCTGAGAGAAGGGGACACATCTGTTTTGGCTCAACACAGTATGGGATACTTATCCCATACACAGTACTTATCCCAATGCTCAATAAATGTCTGTGACTGAATGTCCTGGCTTTGAGTCTTAGATGAAGGGAAGATATCCTCTAAGCTCAAGCTGTTCCTTGTCTGTTTAGTGAGTGGTCACTTACTTACCCCTATTTGAAATTACATGATCGATCCATTTGTTTACTCATCTATGGCCTCTCTCTTCTAGCCAAATGTCAGTTCTGTGAGAGCAGGGACCTGTTTTCTTGTTCAGTAGGGTAATTTCAGCCTCTAGAACAGTACCTGACATATACCAGGTAACTCAGTAAATAAGAAATTTGTGAAATTAATTAATATTGAAAGGCCCGGAGCTTCTCAGCCTGGAGCAAGAACACTGAATGTGGACACTGGTGCGAGGCAGGCTTGGGTTTAACTTCCTTGCTCTGTGTCTTTGGACAAGTGATTTGACCTCTGTGAGTCTCTATTTCCTCATTTTAAAAATTGGAGTAAGGCCGGCCCATGGCTCACTCGGTAGAGTGCGGTGCTGATAACACCAAGGCCACGGGTTCGGATCCTATATAGGGATGGCCGGTTTGCTCACTAGCTGAGCGTGGTGCTGACAACACCAAGCCAAGGGTTGAGATCCCCTTACCGGTCATCTTTTAAAAAAAAAAAAAAATTGGAGTAAAATGCATCTACCTCACTGGGTGTTGAAAGATCTAATACCTGGTAAAGCACTTTTTCCTGCCTGGCAGAGTATGGGTCTTCAACAGATAGTAGTGTGGTTATTATTTCTGCTGCTGTTCTTAGTGTGACAAAATAAATGATGGGCACAGGATATGGTGACTGACAAGGATTTGAATCCAAGCCCTGTCACTTGCTATCTGGCTTTGTTGAGTCCCAAGGTCTCTCTGAGCCTCAGTTTCTTTGCCTGATATGCCATCTCTCTAAGCAGGGCATTGTGAGGATTCAAGTTCAAGCTGCCCAACTGCCCCGCCCAGGACGGTATGGAAAGAACTCGGGATTCCAACAAGCTCTGGAAGGGATGACCTTTAAGGTCTTGCTGGTCCAGCAAGGTTGAACTATAAATAGTTCCTAGACCCTGGCAGACTCTGCAGCAGCCCTGGCTGACCAGCAGAGCCCAGCCTGCCACATTTTGGAGGATAAAATCTTACCATACCACACCCTTGAGCAGTGCAGGGGATACCACCTACCAAGATCCTAAAGGCACATGAAACCTTTGACCTAACAATACCTCTTCCTGGAACCACACTTGGATAAATGCTCACAAGTGCACAGAACAGTCAGAGCACCACTGTCAGTGGTCCAAGAGGCTAGGGACAACTTGAATGCCAATTAGTAGGGGCTGCTAAAAACAAGGTGTGAACTCCCTGACTGGCAGAGACCACTCAGTCTTGTTCATGGCTATATCCCTGGTGCTTACATCCAGTTCTGGGACAGAGAAGAAGCTTTGTAGATATATGTTAAATGAATGAATGAATCCCCAAAATGGGATATCATGCAACCACTAAAATGAATGCGAAAGAGTCACATGTTCTCGACTTATTAAGTCATAAAAACAAATATGGTTAACTTCTTGGAAGGAAGTGTGCAAAAATATCAACAGTGGTTATCTCTATGAGATGATCACTTTATACTCTTCTGTTGTTAGTTTTTTTCTGAATGAGCATATATTACTTTTTAAACTTTTAAAAAAACTATTCTGTGGGCTGGCCTATTAGCTCACTTGGTTTGAGCATGGTGCTGATAACATCAAGGTTAAGGATTCGGATCCCCTTACCAGTCAGCCACGGAAAAAATTGTAAAAATTGGGCCAGCCAGTCAGCTCAGTTGGTTAGAGCATGGTGTTATAACATTAAAGTCAAGGGTTCAGATCCCAGTACCAGCCAGCTGCCAAAAAAAATCTATTTTATTTTTCAAAAATATACAACCACATTCCAAACCATCCAAGACAGAATTCAGAAATAAGGCTCTATCAACTCAGGAAGCCTAGATTCAGGGTTCTAGGATCTTAGTAATGGGAGAAAGAAGCACTTACTTAGTGTCTACAATATACCAAGCACCAAGCTCAACTCTCTCAATCATACCTTCACCCAATTTCACCAATTCAATGAGATGGATTGATATCCTTGTTTACCAGATGAATAAACTGAGTCTTGGAGAGGTGATACACTTGCAGTGCAGTATAAATATTTAAGAACATGGGTTTTGGCTTCTGACAGATCTGAGCTCAAATTCCATCTCTGTCACTGTGTGACCTTGGGAAAGTAACTCTACCTCTCTGAGTTTCAGTGTTCTCATCTGTATAATGGGATGAATAATACACCTAATGCATAGCAGTGGCATTGAGGATTCAATGAAATAACATATGGAAGGCACTTAGCACAGTGTCTAGCAAACTATAGGTACTCAATAAGCAGCAGACTCTACCATAACAATTATTATTATTTCCTCCACGACCAGCACCAGCCAGGGCTATACAGCTAATCAGAGCCAGACCGCCTCCAGAGGCCCTCAAGCATTTTAATCAAGGTCTGGGGAAAAGGCCAGGGCTGGATTAAGCCAAGTTTTGTCTGTGGGGAGTCACATGGTCCAAAGCTATGTGTGAGTGTAGCCAAATAAATGTTTCCTTGAGGACAATGGTTAGAACAACAGGTCTTTGCAGTCACAGAACTGGACGGGGGCTCCGTTCACACATCTGTTCCTGGGACAGGAGTCCTTCCGGTGCCTCAGAGGCATGGCATCTTTCAGCTAAGTTGAACAAATTAGCTGCATCCATTAATGACATCCCACTTTTGACAGTAGTGATGCATGGAACCAAATTGTGGGCAGACACCTGGCGGCGTCCATCTCCCAGAGGAGGAGCCAACAGGGGGCTGGCCTTGGAATTCTGAGGACTCATAACAGAAAATCTCAGGAGTCAGTCAAGCCCAGCATGAGCCTTGAGCCCCATCTTAAACATTTTCAAAAGTAAACTGCAATTGAAAATGTTAAAGGTAAGGTAGAAAGTCAACTGCAATTGAAAAGGTAAAGTAGAAAGGGACAGAGGTGTATTCTACTGATCAGGCCCCAAACACTCACCAAGATCTAATGTGTACTGGTCTTAGCGCCAGGCCTAGGGGTTCAGAGACAAACTACACATGGTTCCTGCCCTCAAAGAGCTTCCAGTTTGCTAGAGAAAACAAAAATGATGATGACAATGATGATGATGATATGGTGATAAAGGCTGACACTTATGAATGCTTACCATGTAGAAGGCATTGTACTACGCACTTCAAATGCATCGTCTCATCCTTATAAATAGCAAATAAAATAAATGAGTACCTACTATGGGCACTGGCCTTGGCACTTTGGATGCATTATTCTTTAATCTTTTTTTTTTCCTTTTTGTCTTTTTTCGTGACTGGTAATGGGATCGCAACCCTCAGTGTTGCGCCCACACCGTGCTCAACCAGTGAGCAGACCGGTCTGTATATGGAATCCGAATCCTCGGCGGGAGCGCCGCCACACTCCCAAGCGCCCCAGGCCGGCCCATTATTCTTTAATCTTGTAAACAACCATGCGAGGCAGGTATTATCCAAGGCTGAGGCAATAGTGGTCTCTGCAACCAAACAGAGCTCAGTTTGAATTCTGGGCCTGCCAATTTATTAGCTGTATGACTTGCTATTCTATGCCTGTATCTTCTTTAAATTTATTTTTTTTTGTCCTTTTTTTTTTTTTTTTTGAGACCAGCCGCACCATGCTCAGCCAGTGAGCTCACCAGCCATCCCTATATAGGATCCAAACCCACGGCGGGAGTGCTGCTGCACTCCCAGCGCCGCACTCTCCCAAGTGCGCCACGGGCTCGGCCCTAAATTTATTTTTTTATTTTTTATTTTTTTTTTGGTGGCTGGCTGGTACAGGGATACAAACCCTTAATGTTGTTGTGCCTGTAACTTTTAAAAGCCTGATCTCTATGTGGGATGTACCTTTCCTACTTTGTACAAAGCACTAAAATTCACTTAATTAATTTTTACTGCCCTTTGGTATCATTTTTTAACGCACAACAGACTTACTGTTGTCACTGTCTTGCCAGCCACACTGGAGATAGGAGGAGGGAAGGGCATTTTCCTTGTGGTTGTCCCTCTTTCTTCTCCAGGCCTGGTCTCCAAGGGCCTAGGCTGGCCCTGGCTTGAGGTCTGCACATACAATGGGCCTCTCTAAGTAGCAGACAGAGGCATGTTGGCTGCCAGCTTGGGTCCAGACTCTGGTCACAAACACATCCCTGTGGCTGAGAACAGGCTCCAGCCATTTGTACAAACCCCTGACCTAGCAGAGAAAACAGGAGGCAGGCTGGGGTTACTGAGGCCCAGCTGAGCTTCCAACTTAGGCCAGGGAAGCAGTCTCTGATGGCAAATGGGGTTTTCTGGTGACACCTGTTCTTTCAGGACATTCTCAGGAGATTCTGTACCCACCAAGCCCCAGGCCTAAGGAAAGATGCCCAGCTGCCTTGCCAAGTTCACATCCAAAGGACAGGACATCCTTCTACAGCCCCTTGGAGGTGGACTCAGGAGTAAGATGGGGGTGGGGAAATTCAGAACAATGTGGCCAGTGATTGGCTCTGGGGGAAACCTAGGCCCAGGGAGGCTCCCAGGAACCCTGGCTGCGGACTGGGACAACTTCCAAGTCCTAACCTTCTCCACAAACCCCCGGGTCTCAAGGGCTAGCGACAACCCAGCATCTTCTTGTTCTCCAGGCTTCTCTGTTCACTCCTGCAATTCAGAGATTCTTGACTCTTGTGTCTCACCACCACAGCCACCCCACCCCACCCCCACCCTTTGTGCTGCCTTAGTGGAATCACCTCCTTCCCTAAGACAGTTGGGCCAGGAGAACAGATCAAAAGAGACTCCAGGCCAGCCCGGTGGCGCACTGGATAGTGCGCCGCTTGGGAAGCGCGGTGGCGCTCCCGCTCGAGGGTTCGGATCCCACATACAGACCGGTTCCCGCTCACTGGCTGAGCGAGGCGCGGGAGCAAC
>NW_007726497.1:634116-638257 GCF_000696425.1 Galeopterus variegatus | reverse complement strand
AAAAAAAAAAAAAACAAAAAAAAAAAAAAAAAAAAAAAAAAGAGACTCCAACTAAGAAAAAGCTGGGAGGGCAGGCTGCTTAGCTGAGTTGGTTACAGTGTGGTGCTGACAACACCAAAGTCCAGGATTCGATTCCTGTACTGGCCAGCTGCCAAAAAAAAGGGGAGGGGGAGAAAGAAAGAAAGAAAAAGCTGGGGAAAAAATAACAAGAAAGAAAGCCACAACTTCCTTCCTTTATCCAGGCATGGGGCAGGATTTACCAAGGAATGATCTTGCCCTATAAAATGTCTCAGAGAATATAAGAGCTGGTGATCCTCGATCCTGGGATGTTACACACGTTACTTCTCTTTCCTACTGTGCCTGTGGTAGACATTGCTAATCAATTCCAGCTCCTTTCTGCTGAGCCTCACAGTCCTTCCAGATATAGAACTCCCAGTAGCTACCAGTAGAGTTGACACTCTAAATAAAAGCTATTAATCATCTCTGATCTAGTCTAATCCCAATCAGTAGGGAAACCGAGGCCCCAAGAAGGCCAGGGTCTTACTCAAGGCCAAACAGAGATTCATCACAGAGCAGACAGGATTTTTTTTTTTTTTTAAGATGACAGGTAAGAGGATCTTAACCCTTGGCTTGTTGTTGTCAGCACCACACTCAGCCAGTGAGCGAACCAGCCATCCCTATATAGGATCCAAACCCGTGGCCCTGGTGTTATCAGCACCACTTGTTGTTGTCAGCACCACACTCAGCCAGTGAGCGAACCAGCCATCCCTATATAGGATCCAAACCCGTGGCCCTGGTGTTATCAGCACCACACTCTACCGAGTGAGCCACGGGCCGGCCCCAGACAGGATTTTAGGAACTGGTTTTTAAATAGTTTATATGGCTAGCCAGTTTGCTCAGTAGGTTAGAGTGTGGCACTGATAACACAAAGGTCCAGGGTTTGATTCCTGTACTGGCCAGCAGACAAAATAAGTAAAAAATAAATAGTTTGAATGGAGGAGACAGTGTTTGTTTATGTTTTATCTCCCCATCAGATGGTAAGCTCCTTGAGGGGAGAGATTGGGTATGGTTTAGTTTCTGCCCCCCGTGTTTTTCTATGCACCAGGCACATAATAAGTGTCTATGATTGTTTCTTGGCTTAGTGCAGAAGGAATGGAGTGCATGAGTTAGAGGCACAGCTTGGGTATTAGCTCCTAAAGTCAGGAGATGCTCCAACCATCAAAACTCAAAAATGCTCCCTTCTCGGAATGATGTACATGGTGAGAACCCAGACAGAGGAAGATGAGGGGACCTCAGTGTGGATTAGAAATGTGTCTAGAAGGGCCGGCCCGTGGCTCACTTGGGGTAGCGTGGTGCTGATAACACCAAGGCCATGGGTTTGGATCCCTATATAGGGATGGCCGGTTAGCTCACTTGGAGAGCGTGGTACTGACAACACCAAGGGTTAAGATCCCCTTACCGGTCATCTTTAAAAAAAAAAAAAAAAAAAAAAAAAAAAAATGTGTCTGTAGTAGAAATTTTACTGTCTATAAACTAAACTTTCAAACAGCAGAAACTAAAAGAACTTTCACATCAACTAAAATGTAACATTTAAATGAATCTCAATTGTTTCAAACCACATTGCTGGACATAAATATCAAAGCAATGAGGCATCTAGGGGGAAAAGACATATTTTTTTTTTGTGGTGGTGCCTGACCAGTGTAGGGATCCGAACCCTTTACTTTGGCGTTATGATACTGTGCTCTACCCAACTGAGCTAACCAGCCAGCCCGAAAAGAGACTCATATCCATATCATTTATGTGTGATCCTGTTATTAAACTTTGCTCTTAAAATATGACCGATATACTTAAACTTTTAGGGACCAACACCCTAGACTCAGTCTTTTTTCTTTTTTTTTTTTTTTTTTTTTTTTTTTTTTTTTTTTTTTTTTTTTGGCAGCTGGCTTGTACGAAGACCTGAACCCTTGACCTTGGTGTTACAAGGCTGTGCTCTAATCAACTGAGCCAACTGGCCAGCCCTCGGGCTTTCTTAAGTATTAAAAAAAAGTGCATCAGTAGCATTTAAATTGATACACTAAAATGTAAAGTTAAATTGATACCTAAAATGTAAAAATAAAATAAAACAAAACTGAGTGGGAATTGAGATTTGGAGCCACAAGAATTGCCAAAGATCACCTGGGGACTCAGAACCTGTTCACTTCCTTGGTCTCTTAAAGACCCCTTTGGGGACACCAAGGCAACCTAGCAGGATCTGAGCCTGGGACTCAGCTCAGCAGCTTCTCTGGCCATGGCATTTCCATCAGCCCCCGCCACCTCCCTGTGCCTGTTCTGGGCCATGAGCCAAAGACACATTCCTCAGGCCCCCACGGGCTTCCAGAACTGACAGAGTGGAGTTTGAGGAAAAGGCTGAGCAAAGCAGAAACCTACTGAGGGAGAAGGCAAAAGGCAGATATGGGACAACCACAGCAGGAGGCCTATAACAACTGATGTGGAAACTGAGGCCCAAGAAGGCAAGGGTCTCATCCAAGACCACACTGTGAGGGAATAGGGGAGAAAGCCATTCAACCAAGTTTCCCCCCAAAACTCATGTCTGATCCTGCTACATAGTGGTCAAATCCTCTTCCCAAAGAGGATGGATCCCTGGTACTAGAAGAACCTGGAGTTGAGAGCCCCCCCAGGTCCCCCAGAAGAGAATCTTAGCTGCCCCTTCCCCAGTTCCCACTCCTCTCTTTCCCTGAGTCACTCACTGGATGGCACATCCTACCATGAACCTTTTGTCCTGTTCACAACAACCCAGAAAGACAGGAATTGTATCCCCATTTTACAGATGAGGAAACCAAGACTCAGGAAAATGAAGTGACTTGTCAAAGACCACACCGCTAGCAAGTGGGAGATGGAAAAGGAAAACCAGGTCTCCTTTGCTCTGTGCCAACTCTCCCTCTACCAACCCTGTCTCCAGGCAGGTCCCCAAGTTCTGCTTCAACCCTGTCCACCTCCCAGTGCCAGGCTGGGGCCACTTGAGGCCTGGGGAAGTAGAGAAGAAGTTAAACATCCCCACCCAGCCCTCTGAGCCCTGGGCCCCCAGTGCTTACCCTCCAGCACCACCTCCTTGCCTGTCTTCTTGAGGGCCTGCACTGCCTCATCATGGGTGGCAGAGGACAAGTCTTCCCCATTCACAGACAAGATGGCATCTCCCACGAAGAGGGCCTCCGTCTGGTCAGCTGCTAGTCCCTTGAAGATCTTGGAAATGAGAATAGGCATCTTGTTCTCCCGGCCCCCTGCAGAGGCACAGAAACAGGAAGAAACTGAGGCAGATCCAACACTTGGGAGTCATGTCAAGGCAAAATTATTTCTGAAGGCTTCCCTCAGTGCCCAGCCCAGTGCTGGGAAAGGGAGAATGGGAGAGCAAAAAGAATCTCAGAAAAGAGTCTTAAAAGTTTGGGACATTAATAATACTAAGTCACTTTCTAAATTCACAATGCTATAGTTTGGTTTCTGGATCTTTTGGTTAAATGTTTTTTTGGCAGCTGGCTGGTATGGGAATCCGAACTCATGACCTATGGTGTTATAAGGCTAGGCTCTAACCAACTAGCTACGCAATCAGCCCATTTTTGGTTAAATGTTTTGAGTGTTCACCAGTATTTGAGTAATTTACAAAGTGCTTCAACAGGTTTTTCCTAGATATTTTGGGTTTTAAACAATTTTCCCACAATGTGGGAACCCATTTATAACCCCCAACCAGGAATTAAGATAGTAGTCAGCTATTGCTATGGCTCTGAGAGGACCTCTTTAGCATTAATAAAGTTTTACAATCCAGGACCCAGGCTGGAAACCAAGGCCTTAAAGTCTAGAGATTTCAAAAGTCTATCTGAATTGCATCTCTGATACAAAAGAGGCTAATAATACATTTTACTGAATTGTTTTATTGCTAAACTCTTAAATGCTCTTTTAAAATAAGAAATAGGCTGGGGCCGGCCCGGTGGCGCACTGGATAGTGTGCCACTTGGGAAGCGCGGCGGCGCTCCCGCCCGAGGGTTCGGATCCCACATACAGACCGGTTCCCGCTCACTGGCTGAGCGAGGCGCGGGAGCAGCACTGTGGGTTGCGATCCCGTTGCCGGTCCCCGGTCCGGTACGGGGGC
>NW_007726497.1:623213-633161 GCF_000696425.1 Galeopterus variegatus | reverse complement strand
CTGAGGGTTGCGATCCGGTGCCGGACACGGAAAAAGACAAAAGACAAAAAAAAAAAAAATTTAAAAAAATTAAAAAATAAGAAATAGGCTGACCAGTTAGCTCAGTTGGGTTAGAGAGCGGTGTGGGTAGCACCAAGGTCCAGGGTTCAATCCCTGTACCAGCCAGCACCAAAAACAAAAAAAGTCTGGCCAGTTAGCTCAGTTGGTTAGAGTACAGCCTTATAACACCAAGGTCAAGGATTTGGATCCCTATACCAGCCAGCCACCAAGAAAAACAAACAAATAAATAAATAAAATATAATAAGAAATAGTAACAGTTTATTAGTTCCAAGTATGCTAAGCACTGTGCTAAATGCTTTCAATGTTTTCTCACTGCATCTTCACAGCACCCCTTCATACACCAGCATGCTCAATTTCCTATTAGGGAAACTAAAGTGTGGAGAGAAGCCCCTTGCCCAAGGGCACTTAGCTAGCAAGGAGCAAAGCCAGTATTTGAACCTAGTCTCCTGGCTACAAAACCAACATTCTTAACCCTTGGTAGATTGCTAGTCAGGCCTTCAAATATCACACTCCTGGCCCATACCCAAAGTACTGAAGATGAGAAACTAGTGGCCTAGAGTGGGAGGTCACTGTTCCAAGGTCAAACAACAAGTTGGGACTGGAGCACCTCTCCTGACCCCCACACGGGCCCAACAGTTTGCTCATTGCACTGCATAGGGCTTGAGTTCTAGGAGAGGAAAGGGTTTCTATTTACAGCTGCCCTCCCCCAAACTAGGGACTTCAGTTCAGTTTGGAGCTATGATCATTCATGGCTGTCTTAGACTAAGCAAGACTCTAGAGAGGAGGTTCCCATGGCAACAGGAGCCCAGTCTCCATTGTTTGGGATTGGTACTTCCTCTGAAGCCTCCTTAAAATTACCCTCATCCCCACCTGGAAGTATGGAGCTGGGGAATAACTTTGTGTGACCTTGGAAAGTCCCTGCTCCTTTCGGAATCTCCATTTGTCCATCTGTGAAATGGAACTCTATATGAACTTCAAGTTTTTTCCTGCTCTGACACACTAAGTGTACAATTTTTGGGTCGGTCTGTTGCCCTATCCCATGCTGGAGTTTGGGGGTAAGATTGGTATCCACTCCTTGGTTTCTGCATTGGCTGCCTGGGGATTTGCCTTTCTGCAGGAGAGAACCAACTCCCCTAGGTACTTTCTAGGAGGACAGTGGCCTGATAATTAAGGCTCAAATCCCAGCTCTGTCACTCTGTCACTCACGAACTGTGTGATCATGAGAAAATCATTTTACTTTTTTTTTTTTTTTTTTTTTTTCTGCTGGAAAAAGGAAAAAACTGTTGCCCTATCCCATGCTGGAGTTTGGGGGTAAGATTGGTATCCACTCCTTGGTTTCTGCATTGGCTGCCTGGGGATTTGCCTTTCTGCAGGAGAGAACCAACTCCCCTAGGTACTTTCTAGGAGGACAGTGGCCTGATAATTAAGGCTCAAATCCCAGCTCTGTCACTCTGTCACTCACGAACTGTGTGATCATGAGAAAATCATTTTACTTTTTTTTTTTTTTTTTTTTTTTGCTGCTGGCACAAGGATCAAACCCAGGACCTTGGTGTTGTCAACTGAGCTAACCGGCCAGCCCCTGTTTTACCTTTGAGAGTTTCAGTTTCCTCACCTGCAAAATGGGTATTATACTCTACACTCCCTATCTTTCACCACACGATGCTGGGATGAAATGGATCATGAGCCTAGTGTACTGGGCACAGCACCTGGCACACAGTGGTGGCATTTACCACCATCCCTTCTCCCTCACCCAGGCCAAAGTATATGGAGGCACCAGTGAATAGAGCCAGCACCAGGAAGAGCCGGGGAGGAACAGTGCACATGCAAGATGATATAAGGGCTGACACCCTTTCCCAAAGTGCTCTAATGGGAGCTGGGACCCTGAGAGGCAGATGGGCAGAAATAGTGAACCCATCAGCTGGGGATGTGCAGGGAAATCACGCTCTATGGTTAGTTGCTTTGGGACTCTCTCCTAGCCTCCCATTTTCCTCTCATCTAACAGCAGTAATTAACCAGGCACCTACTATGTGCTGGCAGGGTGAACCCCGCTCTCACAGAAACATCACAACTCTATCATTGCCCTCACTATACAGTTGAAGAAACTGAGGCTCAGAGAAGGGAAGTGACTTGCCCAAGTTCACACAGCTGATCCTGACTCAAATACAGTCTGGATGCACCTAAAGAAGGCTGTCAGTATCAGGGACTGAGAGCTCTCAGAGAAGAGTGGTAACTCTGTCCAGCCTCCCCAGCCTGTGCAAGGTAGAGATGATCAGATCAGGAGATTCAAACCCAGCTGTCAGGGCTCCCTGCCCAGGTACACAGCCTTCCTGGGTCCTCAGATTTCTAGGTCCTTGTTGGACTCCTGTCTGTGTTCCCAGTCTGTGCCTCTACCATGTCTCCTATCCACCCCTGTGATTCCCAGACTCTGGGACTTCCTCTCACCTCTTTAGTTCTCAGGGACTTCCCCCTCTCTGCCCTAGTAGTGTCCCTGGCTTCACCCCTTTCTCCACCCTCTGCTTTCCTGAGGCCCCTCTTGTACTTGATGCCCATGCTAGTTGCCCCTCTCAAGCCCCTATGCACACAGAACTTCCACCCACGTGTCTTTGGTGCGCTTCCAACCCCCTCCACACCTGTGCCTTCCGTGACCCCCCAAGACCTCCAACTCCAGAAACCCCCTCTGACACTGGTGTTCCCCGTGCCTTCGGTTCCCTGTCTTTTCAGACTCCCCCTTAACCCCAGACAGAGGGTCTCCAACTCCATGTTCTCGGTGCGCTGCCAGCCCCCGCGACCCCTGCGCCCTCGGTGGCCCCACAGACACCACGACCCTATGCCCTCGGTGTCCTCCGCCCACCTTTGATGCTGATGCCCAGGCCACCAGCATCGGCCTTGCGCACCGTCACGCGGCGCCGCTGGAGCAGCAGCGCCTCGGGCAGCTGCGGGGGCGCCGCGACCGGCTCGGCAGCGCCGTTGAGCTGCGCGGACTCCGGCTCCCGGGGAGCACCAGGCTCAGGGCCGGGCTCGCCGTCGGCTGGGCTCACGGTTAGCGCGTCTTCCGCCAGAGTGAGCAGCACCCGCTGCCACCGCTCGCCATCAGCTCCCGAGCCCGCCCCAACGCGCAGTTCCAGCAGCCCGGTACGCGGGGCGCGCCTGCCTGACGCCATGTTCGCCTCCGAGCACCCGGGCCGCCGCGCTCGCCCTGTCCCGCCGCGCCCAGCCCGCTCCGACCGAGCGCCCAGGGCAGAGGGCAGCCGGGCCGGCTGGGCCAGCCACCACCCTACCCCGGCCACTGGGGGTGGAGCTTCGAGGGGCTGGACTATTCCGGGGGTGTGGCCAATACTAGGGGTGGGGCCACAGCCCGAGCGGGAGGCTGGGGCGGGGCCCAGAGGGGCTCAGAGCCAAAGGATGTAGTGTGGGACTCCTTGGGGGGTGGGCCATAAGGGCGTCGAGGTGGGACCACCAAGTCATGATTGAAGCCGGTGAGAGAGTGCTGGGCGGGGTCATAAAGGGGGCGGGGCTTCATGTCGGGGGCGGAACCCCAGGATCCTGTGGAAGAGGCTCTTCCCTGGGAATAGCCGTCGAGGGCTGGGATCTTAGCTCGCGAATCGTGGAGCACAAGAAAAAGAGACAGAACCATGGGTTCTGGTGCGAGGCTTTGGGAGTTGGGACGCAGCTACGTATGGCAGAGCGCTGGACTCCAGTGCTTGAGTTTGAGGTAAACACCGAGCCGTGAGGGACTTTGCAGGCAGGGTTGCTAGTGGGGGAGCTCGGAAAGAAGCTGGTTTCCCACTTGTAGGTTGGAGGTTTGGTCTGTGGGCGTGGTTGAGTGTGGGGCGTGGCTTGTAAATGTGGCCGACCCCGCCCACTGGGAGGAGAGAGCTGCAGGCTCCGCTTAGGGCTTGGAGACTGGGTGGAAACGGTCCCCTGGCCAAAATGGGAGGGAGGTTTTTTTTGTTTGTTTTTTGTTTTTTAATGACTGGTAAGGGTATCTTAACCCTTGACTTGGTGTTGTCAGCACCACGCTCTCCTAAGTGAGCTAACCGGCCATCCCTATACAGGGATCCGAACCCTTGGCCTTATCAGCACCACACTCTCCCAAGTGAGCCACGGGCCGGCCCAGGAGGGGGCCGGCCGGTTAGTTAGGTTAGAACGTGGTGTTGGTAACACCAAGGTCAACACTCCGGATCCCGGCACCAGCCAGCCGCCAAAAAAAAAGAAAGAAAAAAAAGCCTTAAGTCTTACACTTTGAGGCCTGGCGGGAGAACCCTGAACTCCTGTTGTGTGGGAAGAGCGCTGCAGGGTAAAACTCTGGGTCTGGGCGTCTAGAGACCTGGTTTTCTGATCCCTGCTCAGGCACATTAGCTCCAAGTAGACCTTGCTCCCGTTATTTTACTTCTCTAGGCCTCAATTTCTTCATTTCTTAACGCATTGTAAACTGTAAATCCCTGTGCTATCAATATAACTTTCATTTATTGAATGCTTACTATTAGCCAGCCCTAGCACTGAGCATTTTCCATGTGTCATCTCATCTTTCTTTTTTTCTTGGCAGCTGTCCGGTACTGGGATCCAAACCCATGACCTTAGTGTTATAAGGCTGTGCTCCAACCAACTGAGCTAACAGGCCAGCCCATCTGTTATCTCATCTTTAAAGTAGTTTGGTGGGGTAGCTACTGTTAAGAACCCTCCCATTATACAGAAGGGAAAACCTGGATTTAGGTATAATTGGCCTAGGACACACATTTATGAGTGAGACTCAAACTCAGGCCTGTTTGACCTCAATGCCTGGGCACTGAACCTCTCTGCTAGATAGCTAGCAAATACAGAAGGAAGGACTGATTTTATCAGAGAAATCCCACCATATCACACACCTCAATTGGCCCTCATATCTGTCCCCTGTCTCCATCCTCCATTCTTAGCTGGGATGTGTTGGGCAATAAATAGGGCCACACCAGTGTGCAGAATTCTTTCACCTTCAGGCACCTTCCACATAAGATACCATCAAGGAAAAAAAAAGCTTAGAGGAAAACAGATACATACACAAGTTGTCCACAGCAAACTTACATTCACAAATAACCAGAGACAAACCCAAGTATCCAACAGTAGTGGAATGGCTCTATGAAAATCCACTAAGGCCACATACAAAATACATATGTATTATATGCACAGGTACACATAATACATAGATGTCATTTGTTCAGTGTTTGCTATATGTTGGCACATGAGCTGGCTGATTTATATACATTGTCATTTAAACCTCACATAAATCCCTCACAGCCTGCATATTATCCCTATATTATAGATGAGAAAATTGAGGCACACCACTAGTAAGAACAGACCTCTATTCTAACCTGGGTCTATCTGGCTTCCAAGCTCATTTGCCTCCTACTTCTCCTTTCTGCAGCACACATAGTAGCAGGGGATGATCTTATAATTCATTCATTTATTCAACAAATATTTATTGAACATCCACTGTGTGCCAGACATATTGCTAAGTGTAGGGATTCAGTTGTAAACAAGACTGACACGTTCTCACCTTACAGAGCATATAGTCCATTGGCAGGCAGGATCCTATGGTGGTTAACAGCATGGGCTTTGGATTCTGATTTCCTGCATTCAAATTCTCATTGTGCCACTTTCTATCTGTATGGTCCTGGATGATTTTACTCAACCCCTAAGCTTTCATTTCATAATCTATAGAATGGGGATACTGACATTACTATTTCTGGGATTATTATAAGGAATAAATAAAATAATGCTGGTAAACTACTTAGCACAATTCCTATACATAGTAAGCATTCAAAAAATATGGATTGTAGGGCCGGCCCGGTGGCGCACTGCTACAGTGCGCCGCTTGGGAGTGTGGTGGCGCTCCCGCCGAGGGTTCGGATCCCATATACAGACCGGTTCCCGCTCACTGGCTGAGCGAGGTGCGGGCACAACACCAAGGGTTGTGATCCCGTTGCCGGTCCCAGTCCGGTACGGGCACGACATTGAGGGTTGCGATCCATTGCCGGACACGAAAAAAGACAAAAAGGAAAAATATATATATATATATGGATTGTGCTGGAGATGATTTAACATATAAGGAAGGATATGCATGGGTTATATATATGCAAATACTACATCATTTTTTATAAGGGACTTCAGGATGCCTGGATTTTGGTATCCGAGGGGGGTCCTGGAACTACCTCCACACGGACAGTGAAGGACAACTGTACTTCACAGCATTCAGAAACAATTGCCTTTTATTTCTAGGAGGCAGATTAAAGGATGTGGAAAAGACTTTCCCTGGGGCCTGATGAATGTTAGTCACAAGGGTGAATGTTTCAGGACAGCAGTGTCTATAATATTTTCGTCATTTTTTAAATGTGTTACGTATAAGAGTCCTTCATAAAATCCATGGAAAGATTTAAAAAAAAAAAAATATATATATATATATATATATATATGAATTGTGTGGCAGGCTGACTGGTGAGCTCAGTTGGTTAGGGCATGATGCTGACAACACCAAGGTCCAGAGTTTGATCCCTGTACTGGCCAGCTGCAAAAAATAAAAGAAGAATATATATATATATATATGAATTGTAATTATCTTGGAACACAGTCATCAATCAAAGAACTTTAATTTAGAGTAAGTGTTAAAACAGGTGAGACACAGATTTAAAAAAAAAAAAGAACCCAAGTCTGGCAGATATATAACATAAATATGACACAGTAAATATATGGAAGAAAGAAAGGGATGGGGGCAAGGAAAGGAGGAAGGAGAAAGGGAGTAAGGGTGGAAATACAGCATTGTATATATGACAGTCTGAGAAATTTGGGGGTAAGCACTTGTAATAAATGAGAACTACATCCTACTTGGCTTTTGGAAGCTTTACTTGGATATTAGAAAAGGGAGGGGAGGAGGGATCAGGCAGTAGGCAAGGGGTGGGGGTGGGGGAGTAAGGCTTCTTTCCCAGGACCAAAGCCTGGAACCAGATCCTTAAAAGTCCCCCCACGTACTGCCCTGCTTAAAGAACACTTAATGAGGCTCAGACAAAGTTGATGAGAAAGAGCCCTGATAGACAGTTCCTCCCCTGAGGGGCTGTTTTCTGTGGATATAGTGGGAGAGGAGGAAGAAGAGGGGTCGTATTAGTCTGTTTCTGCTGCTTATAACAGAAAAACCTAGGGTAATTTATAAAGAAACAATATTTATTGCTCACAATTTCAGAGGCTGGGAAGCCCAAAGTCCAGAGAACACATCCGGTGAGATCCTTGTTGGGGGATAGTGACTCTTCACAGCAAAGCAGGGTCTCACTTGGTGGATGGAAGCAGAGAGAGCGAGCTCCTTAAGCATTCTGCTTTTAAGGCCCTCAGAACCATGCCTATGACCACCATTAAACCATGCATAGATTAATCCACTTACTTGGACATGGTCCTTACAATCTAATCACTTCTTCAAGGCCCCACCTTTCAATGATCATAATAGGATTTCCCAACCTCCTAACACTGTCACAGTGGGGATTAAGTTTCTAATACATGGACTTTGGGGGACATAATTCAATCCACAGCAGGGGTGATGTGTGCAAAGAGGCTAGCAGAGAAAGAAGAAAGATGTAGAGCCAGAGGAAACAGTGATGTGTGTGTGTGTGTGTGTGTATGTGTTTGTGTGCATGTATGCGTATATGTGAGTATGTGTGTAAGTGTGTCTGTGATCACATGGTATGGGCAGTGCCAATCACCTGTGCCCTGCCAGCTACCCCCAGGAACTCTGTGTCTGGAGGAATGCTCACTGTGGTCAGCTGATGCCTCTTTGCTGTGGCTCAGAAACTGGCCTCATACACACACACATAGGCCTGGCTCCCCACCAAACCAGCAGAGCTCCCACAGGAAACCAGTTCACTCCCAAGGGATGGGGGGTGGAGGAAAAAGAAGGAGATGGGGGAGCTTCCCAGGCCACTGAAGGCCCTGCAAGCTCAATCCCTTGAACCAAGGGTCTGGGGCCCTGGTCAGACAGGGAGGCCTCTCTGCATGGGATCCAGGGCAGGGATCAAAGATTCCTATACTCCTGGCCTTCCAGAACCAGTAATGGCAGTAATAATGAGAGTTAACACGACCGAGTGTTCAACATAATAAGTGCTTTCTGTGGATCATCTTGTTTAATCCTCAAGGCAATCCTAGGAAGTAGGTCCTATTATTATCCCCATTAGAGGGATGAGGAAACTGAGGCTCAGAGACATGAATAAGCCCAGGCAGTCTGGCACCACAGCTCACTGTGACACTGTACTGCCCCCTGGGGGAGGTTTGGATCTTAGTCGAGGATGGGGGACTTCCAAAGTCTAAGACTCTGAGGTGCCCTGTGGGATGGAAACCAAACCAGGTCTCTCTCTTATATGTTGCCTTTTAACATTCATTGCAGCCTTCCTCCATTTTGCAGAGGAGGAAACCAAGGCTCAAAAAGGGAAAGTGATTTTTCCCAGCTCACACAGTTAATAAATGACAGAGTCCAGACTTAAACCAGGTTATTTCTGATTCCAAAGCCTTGACCCCTTCTACTGGGCTCCTTAGGATACTAGTTTGAATTGGACTTAGAATGTTAGAAAATTCAAATCATAGGCTTGTAGAATTTAGAGTTAAGGAGTGTTAGCATCCTAAAATCTTGGCATTTAGGAGGGGGACCTGTCAAATGTCATCAGGTCCAATTGCCCCACCCCACACCAAGCAAGCAGCAACTTTATCCCTGAAAGCTGCCCCTCTAGCCTGAGCTTGGTTGTCTCCAGGAACAGGGACCTCACCTTTCCACAGGGCAGCCCATTCTGCCCAAGAGACAACTCCCCACCAACAAAGCCAGTGCAGGGAGGAGGGAACCCACACTCATATGTTTCAATATTGCTGTTTCGGTGCTTAGAACTCAAGACTGCCTCTTCAAAATGCCTGTTCAAATTAAAGCTGAAAGTCTAATAATTCTCCCCCAATCATCCTATTCTTTTCCTTCACAGCACTCATCACAATTTGTACTTCATGCTTCCTGTGTTTGTCTACTTGATTATCAACTGCCTCCCCACTAGACTGGGTACTCCCTGAAGGCAAGAACTTTGTCTATCTCATTTATTGCTGAAACACCAGCAGGTAGCATTGTGCCTGGCACAAGGTAGATGCTCAATAAATATCTGTTGAACAAATGAATAATGCTTCCTGAGAGAGGGTAGTTGGAGCTTAGGCTCTTGAAGGCCCAAAGGGCAGAGGCTGGGAGGGGGACAGGGCTCAATGAGTCCCTCTGTGAGGGCAGGCACTGTGTTGCCCACCATTAAAGCCCCAGCACAGGACCTGGTAAACAGTAAAAGTCCAGTCATGTTTGATGAGTGAATGATGAATAACAGAAAAAGGTTCTGGGTTCCACTTAAAAGGATATCATCCATAGCTAGAATTCTTTCCCTCTTACTTTCAATTATCCAACAAATTTTATTTAATTGGGATGGCGTGGGTATGGGAAATCACATCCTTTCTGATCAAACAGACCCTTCCTGGGCCTCCTCTCTCCCTCTACCTGACACCTTTTATTTACTTATTTATTCATTCATTCATTCATTCATTCAAAAATGAATCCCTACTCTGAGGCAGGACTAGTGCTAGGCACTGGAGAAACACCATGAAAAGATTATACAGTTCCTGCCCTAATGGAATCTACAATCCAACAGGGGAGTCTGTATTAAACAAGAAAAGAAGGGCTGGCCCATGGCTCGCTCGGGAGAGTGTGGTGCTGATAACACCAAGGCCACGGGTTCGGATCATATATAGGGATGGCTGGTTAGCTCACTGGGTGAGCGTGGTGCTGACAACACCAAGTCAAGGGTTAAGATCCCCTTACCCGGCCAGCCCGGTGGCGCACTGCTATAGTGCGCGGCTTGGGAA
>NW_007726497.1:598484-622518 GCF_000696425.1 Galeopterus variegatus | reverse complement strand
AAAAAAAAAAAAAAAAAAAAAAAAAAAAAAAAAAAGATCCCCTTACCAGTCATCTTTAAAAAAAAAAAAAAAAGAAAAGAAACAGTATAGTTACCAAATCTGATGTGTGCCTGGAAAAAATGAACAGGGTGTAACAAGGGAGAATAACGGGGAACCTACTAAAGGTTGGTCAGGGAAAGGAGGTACAGTCAAGCTAAGACCTAAAAGTTAACAAGGAACCAGTTATGACCAAAGGAAACAGCCTGTGCAAAGGCCCTACGGTAGGAAAGACTTTGTCTTCTTTGGGTGGCTGGAGTTTAATGACTCAGGGAGAAAGTGTGGAGAGGTCACAAGAGCCAAATAATGCAGGCCACAAGAGACAGGAAAAGACACCCAGATTTTATTCCAAACTGGAGGACATTGACGGGTTTCAGTGGAGAACTAATGTGATCTGATTTATGGGGTTACATTTAATTTTTATTATCAAAAATATTTAAAATAGTTGGCTGGTTAGCTCAGTTGCTTAGAGCGTGGTGCTGATAACAGCAAGGTCTGGGGTTCAATCCCTGTACCAGCCCGCAAAAAATAAAATAATAATTATGACATCTAGCTAACGTATAAAGAACAAGAAAAAATAATTATGTACCTAGCACCCAGTTTAAGGAATAGAACACAATCAATTCATTTGAGACCTTCTGGCCTCCTCCCTGGTCACATTCCTCCTTCACACATTCACTATGTGAATTTTGTGATAATCATCTCCCTACACTTTGTTATAGTATCAACATATATGAGTGAATTCTAAATGAGCTATTGGTTAGTTTTACATTTTTTTTAATTACATAAGTGGACATTTCTCCCTCTGCTCTTTGGAAGTTTTATTTTCTTTTTTTTTTTTTTTAAAGATGACCAGTAAGGGGATCTCAACCCTTGACTTGGTGTTGTCAGCACCACGCTCAGCCAGTGAGCGAACCGGCCATCCCTATGTGGGATCCGAACCCGTGGCCTTGGTGTTATCAGCACCACACTCTCCCAAGTGAGCCACAGGCCGGCCCAGGAAGTTTTATTTTCTAATTATTAACTCTAGTCTATTATCTTAAATTACTCTTTCCCAAATTATTTGCTGTGTTTGTCAAGTATTTTGATGCTAGTTTTTTTCTTAATCCCATAAATTAGATATCATTGTTGCTTTATGCAATGTTTATTATTTATTCAGAGTTACCTACATATGAACCATAATCTTTGCTCTCCACTTTTTTTTGTATCTTAGAATTTTTTCTGGGATTATCTTTCTTTTCTCTGAATTATGTCCCTCATAATTTTCCTTAGTGAGCAAGAGGATGCTAATGGTAAACTCAGTTTTTTTCTTTATCTGAAAATATTTTTATTTTATGCTTTTCTTGAAAATCTCACTGGGTATGAATTCTAGGTTGGCAACAGGGTTTTGTTTGTCTTTTCCTAGCATTTTGAAGATATTACTAGGTACTTCAAAAAGTACGTGGAAAAACAGTATTGAAAGATAACGTGAATCTCTCCATGAACTTTCTGAAGTACCCTTCTATTTCCCTGTCTTCTGACTTCCATTGAAGCTATTGAGAAGTCTGCTGTTGTTCAGTCCTTCCTTCTTTTGTACATAATCTGTCTTTTTTTCTCTGGTTTCTCTTTCTTTCTTTCTTTCTTTCTTTTTTTTTTTTTTTTTTTTTTTTTTTTTTTTTGGTGACTGGCAGGTTATGGGGACCTGAACCCTTGGCCTTGGTGTGTTATCAGTGCCATGCTCTAACCAAGTGAGCAACTGGCCAGCCGTCTTTGGCTTCTTTCAAGGTCTCTTTGCTTTCAGTGTTTTGAGGAGTCACTATAATGTAAGAGTATTTAGTGTAGATTTATTTGTATTTAGCCTGCTTGGAATGTGTCAAGATTCCTGATTCTGAAGATGTATGTCTTTCGTCTGTTCTGTTGAATGAAGGCGGCAGGGAAGGCTTTCTGCCAAGAGACGCAAAATGTTGCCTCTTGCCCAATCTCTCAATTATTTTTTTTTGGGGGGGGGGGAGTGGGGGGAGGGGGAGGGCGGGGCCGGCCAGCACCGGGATCTGAACCCTCGACTTTGGTGTTATAACGTGGCACTCTAACCAACCAAGTCAATTATCTCTTACATTAGATCACCTCACTCAAATCACCATGTCTCTTAACATTCTTTCATATCTTCTATATCTTTGTTTTTTTTTTCTACATACTGCATTCTGAGTAATTTCTTCAAAGATGCCTTTCAGTTTATGAATTCTTTCTTCAGTGGGAACTAATCTGCTGTTTACTCTATCTTTCTGAATTTAAAATAGCAATTTTTTTTTTTCCCTAGAAATCCTATTTGGCTCTTGTCTAAATCTCTCTGGTTATGTGTAGAGTCTCTGTTCTTTACCCATGCTTTAGACACTCTCATTTATTTATTTCAACATATTGAGCATACTTATTTTATATTATTCGCTAACTTTTAGCAATATTAATATAACATTAATATTTATTAATACGATATTGGAAGTCTTGGTGGATCCTTTCTCTTCAGTGTGTTGTGTGTAACCTTGTATTCTATGGAAACTTACCTGTGTGCATTCTTTCAGGCCTGCTATGAAATGGATTCCTCCAGAGCGGATTTGCAGGTAGTCAGGCGCCCAGTGGCACAACCAACCCAGAAATGTGTTAAAGTAAATTTTCAGCTTGAAATTTTGGGTTCACATAGGTAGTATAAATATAGGTTACAATTCCATGTGAGGTTACAAATTCTCAGAGATCATTTCTCCCTACACCCACCATCATGTTCAAGAGGGATAAATTTCCTTATAGGCACACTCTACAGGACTTTTCCAGTTCACTCTTCGAATGAGGGTATAGGTCTTTGAGGTCCAGGCTTTATGTGGGTGTCTCCTATCAGCTTTTTCACCTGGGATGGGCCCTGGGCTTGTCTCTTGCCTCATATATTCCAAACACCCATCAAAATTTAAGCTTCTAGGCTGGCCCGTTAGCTCACTTGGGAGAGCATGGTGCTGATAATACCAAGGTCCAAGGTTTGATCCCTGTACCAGCCAGCCACCAAAACAAAGAAAACAAAAACAAAAAAACTGAAGCTTCTGGCAGGATCATACATAGAATCTAAAAAGTTGATCTCATGGAAGTAGAGTAGAATGGTGGTTTCAGAGGCTGGGGAGGGGTAGAGGGAGGGAGAGATGGGGAGAGGTTGGTCAATGGGTATATAGTTACAGTTGAATAGGAGGAATAAGTTCTGATGTTCTATTGCACAGTAGGGTGACTATAGTTAACAATCATGATTATATATTTTTAAATAGCTAGAAGAGAGGAAGGATTTGAATGTTCTCACCACAAGGAAATGATAAATGTCTCAGGTGATTGATTTGCTAATCACCCTGATTTGATTATTATACAATGTATATACATATCAAAACATCACATTGTGGGCCGGCCAGTGGCTCACTCCGTAGAGTGCGGTGCTGATAACACCAAGGCCCCGGGTTCGGATCCCATATAGGGATGGCCGGTTCGCTCACTGGCTGAGCGTGGTGCTGACAACACCAAGTCAAGGGTTAAGATCCCCTTACTGGTCATCTTTGAAAACAAACAAACAAAAAAAAAAAAACCATCACATTGTTCCCCGTAAATATGTACAATTATTATGCGTCAATTAAAAATAAAATAAAACTTCAGGGCCGGCCTGTGGCTCACTTGGGAGAGTGTGGTGCTGACAACACCAAGTCAAGGGTTAAGATCCCCTCATCCATCATCTTTAAAATACAACTTTTTTAAAAAATGAAGCTTCTGGTTGTCAGGTTTTGGTAGATGCTGTCAGAATGGCTGATTATTGCCTTTTTTTTTTTTTTTTTTTTTTTTTTTTGGCCTTTGGGGTTTTTTTTTTTTTTTTTTTTTTTTTTTTTTTTGCTTCTTGGCCTTTGGGTATTTGTCTTGTTTTTTTTGTTTGTTTGTTTTTGGGTTTTTTTGTCTAATTAATTTGCAAATTGAGAAATATAAGACCACTCAAAATAAGGCAATTCGTGGAATCTGACTAAATTCTGTGTATCAGATAAAATTATTTTATCAGTGTTAATGTCCTTGTTTTGAAAATTATACTATATTGTAACACCAAGGTCAGGGGTTCGGATCCTGGTACCAGTTAGCTGCAAAAAAAAAAAAAAAGAAAATTATACGATAGATATATAAAAGAATGTTTTTGTTCTTAGGACACACATACTGAAGTATTTCAAGACTAAAGAGGCATCATGTCTACAACTTACATTCAATTCAGGAAAAAAAAGGTGAGAGAGAGAGAGACAAAGATAAACAAATGTGATAAAATATTAACATTTAGGAAATCTAGGTGAAGGGTGTACAGGATTCTTTAATTACTATTGGGCTGGCTGGTTAGCTGAGTTGGTTGCGGCTCAGCCAAGGTCATGGGTTTAGATCCCCAAACCAGCCAGCTGCCAAAAAAATAAAATTTAATTACTATTATTTCCTGTAAACCTCTAATTATGCAAAATAAAAAGTTAAAACAATAACCATAATTAATATTTCTCTGACATTTTAAATAAATTTACCCAAAAATGTGATCATGCTAACTGGTAAAAAACCTTTTTTTTTAAAATTAAAAATAATTTTTAGTTTTGTTTAAAAATTATTTTACATGGGGGAGAATAGATAAATATCCTCTGCAAAAAGATTTCAAAATAGGGCCGGCCCGGTGGCGCACTGGATAAGTGCGCCGCTTGGGAAGCGTGGCGGCGCTCCCGCCCAAGGGTTCGGATCCCACATAAGGACCGGTTCCCGCTCACTGGCTGGGCGGGGTGCGGGAGCGGCGCTGAGGGTTGCGGTCCCGTTGCCGGTCCCCAGTCCGGTGCGGGGGCAACACTGAGGGTTGCGATCCGTTGCCGGACACGGAAAAAGACAAAAGACAAAAAAAAAAAATATTTCAAAATAACTTATGTAGACACTCCACCACAAATACATCTCAAGGAGTTAGAACCTAACTCTCCACTCCTTAAATGTGGGCTGCACATAGTGATTTCCTTTCAAAGAGTACAGTATGGAAAGTGGGAAAAAAGAGTAACTTTAGAGCAGAGAAACCTGCAACACTGCCTCAGCCAGGTGACCAAAGCCAACATCCACAGTGATCAGTCATGTTGATAGAAATTCATAACACACAAATTGTTATTAGAAATACAAATATTGGGCCGGCCTGGTGGCGCACTGGATAGTGCGCCACTTGGGAAGCGCGGCGGCGCTCCCGCCGAGGGTTCGGATCCCACATACAGACCGGTTCCCGCTCACTGGCTGAGCAAGGCGCGGGGGCAACGCCGAGGGTTGCGATCCCGTTGCTGGTCCCGGTCCGGTGCGGGGGCGACACTGAAGGTTGCGATCCGTTGCCGGACACAGAAAAAGACAAAAAAAAAAAAAAAAAGAAATACAAATATGGGGCGGGCCGGGGGGCGCACGGGATAGTGCGCCACTTGGGAAGCGCGGCGGCGCTCCCGCCGAGGGTTCGGATCCCACATACAGACCGGTTCCCGCTCACTGGCTGAGCAAGGCGCGGGGGCAACACCGAGGGTTGCGATCCCGTTGCCGGTCCCGGTCTGGTACGGGCGCGCCACTGAGGGGTAGGAACCGTTGCCGGACAAAAAAAAAAAAAAAAAAAAAAAAAAAAAGAAATACAAATATTATTTGAGAGTCAAAAAATCAGGCTGGCAGGGCTGGCTGGCTAGCTCAGTTGGTTAGAGTGTGGTGTTGTAACACCAATGTCAAGGGCTCAGATCCCCTTACTGACCAGCTGCCAAAAAAAAAAAAAAAGGAAAAAACATCAGGCTGGCAGCACCACACATATTTTATCAGTCTGAGGAGGCATATACCCAAAAGAAATAAAACCATTGTCTGCTCAAAAACTTGTACATAAATGTTCCTAGTAGCATTACTATTATAGCAATACCCAAAAGGTGGGAACAACCCAAACAGGCAATAAAAAGCAATGAAGTACTGATGCACGATACAATATGAATGAACCTCAAGAACATTATGGCTTTGACTGAGGCCTGGAAGATCCACTTTCAGGATGCCTCACTCACATGGCTGGCAGGTTTGTTGGACTCTTATCTGGGGCTAAGGGATGGGAACTTCTGTTTCTCTCCATGAGCTACTTGGGCTTCCCCACGGCATGGTGGCAGGGTTGCAAGAGTAAGAGTCCCAAGAGAGCAAGGTAGAGAGACATGAGCTTTCTATGATCTGGCCTTATAAGTCACATAACCTCATTTCTGTTCTATGGGCCAAGGTAGTCACAAAGTTCTTCCCAGATTCAAGAAGAGCGGAATTCAAGTCCACCTGTTGATGGGAGAATCACAAGATTCTAGAAGAGCATATGGGATGGAAGATATTGTTGCAGCAGTCTTTGGAAAATACAATCTGCACAGAGGCTGTTGAAGTTGTCCAGATGGCAGATGGTACTGACTTGGACTAGGGAGGTGGCTGCAGTGGAGATGAAGAGGGCTAAATATAATTAAGAGGTACTAAGGAGACAAGATTGCTAAGACTTACTGATGGCTTAAGTGAAGGAGATTAGGGAGAGTTGGTAGCAGACAGAAGATGTTTCAAGTGTGTGACAGTCTATGATAATCTAGGAAGAGAGTATGAAGAAAGAACAAAAATGGGCTGAGGGCTAAGCCCTGGAGCAGATATCAAGCAGAAGAAGAGAGAGCAAGTGTAGACAACCAGCTCAGGAAGCAGGACATTCACTGTTGGATGGGAGTGTGAAGGAGGCTGATTAGGAGAGGGTTTTTCTCTTAAGCCAAATACTAATATTGGGCCTCTAATTCTAACCCCAGGGCAAGAAAATAAACCTTGTGGGGTGATAGCGATGATGCTTGGGTAGGGAAGAGCAAGATGCTTTCAGAGAATAGAAGCAGAGGGGACATGAGCCAGGGCAAAGGGTTTTTGCTGGAGATAATGAGGAGCCAGGAAGGTGTTAACCTTTTTTTTTTTTTTTTTTTTTTTGCAGTTGGCTGGTACAGGAAACCAAACCCTTGACCCTTGACTTTGTTAGGAGGCTGTACTCTAACCAACTGAGTTAACCAGACTGCCCTAAAAGTAAGGTGTTAACCTTGGCAGAGGGTTCAGTCACTGTGGATGGGCTAAAGACAGACTGATGCTGGAGGCCATTGACTCTGCATCCAGGCGCCACAACAGACAGGTACCAGTAGGCGGTAGCAGAGAGCCAGGGCTGCAGGGTCCTAGCAGGCAGGCCATCGCAGCCTGGGCAGAAGAAAGACATGGGAGTCAGAAATGGCATGGGAAACTGGCTCCTTGAGATCGTCACTTTTGAAACACTTTCTTCCCTTCTCCATAGGAGGATTACACACTCATTTCACAGATGGTGATAATAATAATTATTACCATCATTATACCAGCCACCACTTACTGAGCCCATCCCATCTCTGTACCCACACCCCAGGGTCACAGACTGAGCCAATGGAAAGAGAATGAGGCTGGGGGGCAGGCAAACTTGGGCTCAAATCCTGCTCTTCCACTAACTCATCATGTGACCTCAAACAGGTCATTTCCCCTTGAGTCTCAGTTTCCTCATCTATAAAATGAGGATAATAAAACAAAAGGCCATAGGGCTCTGGGAGAATTATTATTATTTTTTATTATTTTTTTTTTTAAAGATGACCAGTAAGGGGATCTTAACCCTTGGCTTGGTATTGTCAGCATCACACTCAGCCACTGAGCGAACCGACCACCCCCATATGGGATCCGAACCCATGGCCTTGGTGTTATCAGCACCACACTCTCCCGAGTGAGCCACGGGCCAGCCTTTTTTTGGGGGTGGAGAATTAAATTGGGCCTGTGTAAAGTGCCTGGCACACAAGGGAGCCTCTATAAGTTTTTTTTTAAAGGAATTTTTAATTCCTTCACTTGGCTTCTGAAGACTGTTTTATTTAGACTCCGAACCCTTGACCTTGGTGTTATAGCACCATGCTCTAACCAACTGCTAACAGGCCAGCCCAAGGCAAATGTTATTAATGTAATTTAAAAGATATTCACTGTGGGCATACTCTGTGCTTGGTCCTGTCATAGTTACTGGGCACACAGAATATCTTGGGTAAGCAGGAACCAGGAAAGCACCCCTGCGTGAGGGTGTGTACCCACCAAGTCTACCTGGATGAATAGCCAGGATTCCAAACTCCTGCTGCCTTGCTTTAAATTTTTGTTGTGGGCTGGCCAGTTAGCTTAGTTGGTTAGAGTATAGTGTTGATAACATCAAGGCACAGAGTTCGATAATTACTAACTTTTTTTTTTGGCAGTTGGCCGGTTTGGGGATCCAAACCCTGGACCTTGGTGTTATAACAACTTGCTCTAACCCATGGAGCTAACCGGCCAGACCATAAATAAATTTTTGTTGTGCCACTCACTATGTGATCTCTCTAAGCCTCAATGACATCATCCGTAAAATGGGGTAGTTACCATTATTATAACAGCCTAGACAATCAATTTGACATTTAAATGTGACAACATAATGGCAAATGCTTTGCATCATGCTTAGCACATAGCAAGTGCTCAGTAAATTCAAAAACAAAACAGAGTTAGCTTCCCTTGAAGTTGCTTCTCCCCTGCTCAGTCCTTACTGCTCATTCAGGCCACCACCCACCACCCTCTTCAGATTACCAAAGCAGCCTGGTATCAGAAAGGAAGCAAAAACCCAGCATATGAAGACTGAAATTGCATCCTGGCACCACACACCTACAGCTGTGTGGCTTTGGGCCCTCAGCCTCTCTGTTCTTCAGTTTCTTATGTGAAAAATTGGGATCATGATAGTATTTATCTGTTAGTGTTGCTGTTAGGATTAAGTAAGGTAATGCCTAGATGTCATTATTACTGTTATTATTATTACTATAACTACTACTACCAAACTATCTTCCACACCCACCCTGCACCAATTCCTATGGATTCAATCTCCTAAAAGCCTCTCAAGTCAGTCTCCATTCTCTTTTTCCCAGGCCTGGCCCTGTCTATCACTTCACACCTTTATTAAGGGCTTGTTAAAACAGGTTGCCAGTCCCCACCCTAGAATTTCTGATTCGGTGGGTGGGTCTGCAGCAGCCTGAGAATTTGCATTTTTACCAAGTTCCCAGGTAATGACCCTGCTGCCTGTCCACGAATCACACTTTGACAAGCTCTGCTTCTGAGCTCTTCCCAGCCTCTCTGATACAGGGGTCTTTCATCTAACCCTTCTCCAGGCTGGTGGCCTCAGGGCTGGGGTGACTCTGTGAGTGAAGTCAAGGATATTCACAGGCTGCAGGCTGGGGTTTGAAAGGCGATTTGACTCTGGCTCCAAGGTGTATCCTCGGCCCTGAAATACACTACTTCGCACCAGCCAAAGTCAGGGTGTCCCTAGGGCCTAAAAATCCTTCTGGTTATACACACACACACACACACACACACGCACACACGCTCACGCATGTGCGCGTGATGCTCTCCCCCTCCGATAGTCACTCCAGAAGTCCCATGCACACGCGCAGTTCTGTGGCAGTCCCCTTTCCTCCTCCACCCTGCGGCAGGCCCAGAGTTCACCCACTCTCATCCATAACAACCCTGCATTCTTTCCTCACAGATGTTTCACTCACCCTCCTTTCTGCTCTGAAATTCCCCAAAAGCATTTGCTAGTAATTTTTCCGAATCACAGTAATTACCTCATTACTTTGGTATTAATAGACGTTGCTTGGCACCAAGGAGCCAGCTGAAAGGTGCTGGCACCCTGTGCGGGAAGGGATTCCTGGAGGCAGCCCGGCTGCAGTCCTGCACCCACCCCTGCTTGCCCCCCGCCCCCGCTACCCCCACCTTCCCTCCACATGCTCTGGCCCAGGCCAGAGAGAATCCTCTAACCAAACCACAGGATCCTGAGTCATTGTGGCCAAGCCACTGGCTCTCCAGAGGCCTAGAGTCACACAGCAAAACAGAGGAGGCAGCACCCAGAAGGGAACTCAGGGCTCCTGGCCGCCTGGGCAGCCCCAGACAGCCTTTCCCCCTTCCACCCCTAGGCTGTGCCCCAAGGCAGCTCTGACGTGGAGATCCTCCAAAGCCCAGCCTGGAGGAGGAGAGTCAGAGATCATGGCAGTTAGCCACCTACCAGCCACTCCCCAATGACTCACCCAGTCCAGAACCACCCCAAGGCAACTCCCCTTACCTCCCAATGACAGCTAATACTTATTAAGTATGGCCCATAAACTTTCCAGGTGATAACTTCCTTAATCCTCACAGCAACCCTGTGAGGTAACTGCTGTCATTTAACCCATTTTACAGAGGAGGAAACTGAGTCAGGGCAGCAAGAAGATTACACAGTTGTAACTGGGGAATCGTTGGGGTGAACTCCAGGCCTGAACCAGTCCTCTACTGAAGCCCTGGGATCCTCCTGTCCCAACCCTGAGGCTTCTTTGTCTTTAGCTCCTACAACTTTTTTCTAGATTTTAGAATAATAACGAGATTTAGCTCTCACGTATTGAGTGCTTACTATGTACCAGATGCCTTCCTTGCATTATCTTTCCTCGGCCTCAGAACTATTCTCAGTGATAAGGATTTAATTAGCACCATTTCAGATGGGGAAACTGAGAGCTTAGGTGATCTACCCAAAGACCTCTCAGTAGCAGATCTGGATTAACTCAGGTAGGCCTAACTCCCAAACCTATTCTCCTTACCATGAGACTCTTCTGCAAACATCCTCCTTTCTAGGCCTCAGTTTCCCCATCCATAGCAATCTCAGGGACCTTTGATAAGGGTTCACTGAGTGCTAGGCACCAGTTTGCTGCAATCCCTTCCTGGCCTATTGCACTTGAGCCTATTACTAAATTTGAATCTCTGGCCAGTTATAACCATGGGCCACACTACTTTGGTCATACCTGCCCACACTCAGGTTGATGATAAGTGGGGTTTCCAAGTCCAAGGCTCTCCAGGAACATTGCCTGGGAAACTTCCTCCAAAATAGGATAGAGGAAAGGACAATCTCAGCAGAATGGCTGCCCAGGGCAGGACAGGACAGGGCTGAGAGTGATTGGGCAGCCGGAGACTAGACTAGCCAAGCTGGTCAGGGTCAGAGTGGCCGGTGGGGGGGTGCAGTATAGAGGATCCTTTGTCAGGCCAGAAGCTGCAAGGCTGCCCCATCCCCACCATCTGGCTCCAGCTCCAACCCAGTGATGCATGATGGGGGAAATGGGAGGGGGCTGGGGGCTGCCCACCTGCTCTGCCTCCTGGGATAAGCCAACCCGAGACCTCCCAGGCCCATCTGGCTAACACATCCCCGGGCCCTGACCACCCCTGGGACTCCTTTCGACAGGCTGAAATTGGCCGGGAGTGTGGCCAGACTGTCAGGGTCACAGGTTACTGTTAATCTGCCAGAACAAGGGACGGTTGGCGGGTGGGCAGGCAGCCGGTGTGGGCAAAGCCCTGGCAGTTCCTGCCGTCTGCTCTGGTGGCCGTGGAAGGAGATTTTCCTCTTCTGGGAGGTAGCGAGGTGGGTTACAAAGAATACAGGACCCTAGGAAAATTGCAGATGCTCACATCTTACTACCTAGCAATTCCACTTCTAGGTGGAGACCCCAGAGAAACTCTCAAGGGGTCATTGATAGCAAAATACCAGAAAAAAATTTAAGTGCCCAAAAATAGGCGACTGGAAAAATATAAGAACTGAGACTCTTGTACCCAACTATTTGGCGTGAGAACTGAGGCCCCCTATGTCCACATGACTTAACTGTTCCAGGAAATTTTTGCCCGGAAAGATTGAGACTGTAAACCAATAGATAAGCTCACTGTTTGCCTCAGGAAATTCTTGCAAACTAATTTGTTTGGGCAAACAGTTTGCTCACCTTGGCAAATACCTCTCTTTTCAGACAACAGTTTACTAATCAATGTTTCAAGAGCTTCTTCTCAGACGTCTACCACACTAAACTATATGACAAACTTTACCCAATCCCAATCAGCTTTCTGCCTTAAAAGACTCACATGAAACCACTTGAGCCCAGACCCCTGCCCCAACCCTATAGTCTTCCCTGTCCACACCCATTTGTGGTACCACTAAGATTCCCTCAAGATACTGTTCTCCCTTGCTGAAGCTAATTTAATAAACTCAGCTTTGATTACTCAATGGTTTTTCCTGGTGGTCTTTTTAAAGGAGGTAATGGTAGACAAATAAAATGTAGTCTATTTATACCATGGGAAGCTCTACAGCAGGCAAAGGGAATGAACTAAAAATGAACAAAAGATACAAAGTTGAGTGAAAAAAAAAAAGCAAGTTGCAAAACGATATGAAAAAATGTGACAACTATGTAAATTTTTTAAATACACAAATAATATTGAGTCTGATTTTAGGACAGACTCATAGGTAGTGCAAACATTAAAAACATGCATGGGATTTGTGGAAACCCAAACTCCCCTGCGGGAAGGTGAGAAGGACAGGGGATAGAGGAGGAGTAGACAGGGCTGCAGTTGAAGCTGTAATGTTTTACCACTTTTGTTGAAAAGTAAAAAGATTTGAAGTGTAGGGCCGGCGCGTGGCTCACTCGGGAGAGTGCGGTGCTGATAACACCAAGGCCCCGGGTTCGGATCCCATATAGGGATGGTTGGTTCGCTCACTGGGTGAGCGTGGTGCTGACAGCACCAAGTCAAGGGTTAAGATCCCCTTACCGGCCATCTTTTAAAAAAAAAAAAAGGGTTAAGATCCCCTTACCAGTCATCTTTTCAAAAACAAAAACCATTCGAAGTGATATGATTAAAGTGGTAGTATTTGATTATTTGGGGGGAAATAGGTATCCACGTAATTTCTTACCAAGCTACACGACTACACCAGTTATCGGGTTAGGGCTCAGACCCTTGAAACCCATTGTACAGACTGGGTCACCAGACCCCTCACGTGCCAGGCTGGGTCACAAGACCCCTCACACGCAGGTCCACGCTAGGCAATTGGGAAAGATCACGGGAGCCGTTGGCAGACGACATAAGCTCAATCCTCAGCAGCGGCAGCAGCAGCTTACAGGTCCAGCAGCTTATAGGTCTGGCAGTGGCAGCCTCACGGAGGATCCCAGGGACACTGGCAGCAACAGCTTGCAGCAACAGTCTTCAACAGCAGTAGCGGCCTCCCCATGGCCCCCCCAGGGGCATCCCAGGAGTGGGGCGGCCGCATGGATCAGAGCCACTCATCTTTTATACTTAAGTCCATAACCCAGGACACTGGGTGCACATGCACAATTACATTAGACAATAATCAAGGAACAGCTGGGTGCACGTGGATATTTACATTAAGTGCTCGGCAAGATTCTGAACATCCGAGGGGCCCTGATCAACATTTATTTTAATTTATTTAAATTGCATTATTTTATGCTTATTGGTCACAAGCTTTTTTAAATTATTATTTAATTTTTTTTTAAATCCCATATAAAGATTACCGGTAAAGGGATCCCAACCCTTGACTTGGTGTTGTCAGCACCACACTCACCCAATGAGCGAACCGGCCATCCCTATATGGGATCTGAACCCATGGCCTTGGCGCCATCAGCACCACACTCTCCCAAGTGAGCCATGGGCCGACCCTAATTATTATTTAATTTTGGTAACCTATACATAACATAAAATTTACTATTTATTTATTTTTTGGAGACTGGCTGGTTCAGGGATCCAAACCCTTGACCTTGGTGTTATAACCAGTGCTCTAACCAACTGAGCTAACCAGCCAACCACTATTTGTTTTTTTTAATTAAGTTTTTCTGGGGTTGGGTGGCTGGCCAGTACAGGGATTGGACCTTGGTTTTATCAGCATCATGCTCTAACCAGCTAGTCAAAATTTACCATTTTCATCATTTTTTTTTTTTTTAAAAGATGACCGGTAAGGGGATCTTAACCCTTGACTTGGTGTTGTCAGCACCACGCTCAGCCAGTGAGCAAACCGGCCATCCCTATATGGGATCCGAACCCGGGGCCTTGGTGTTATCAGCACCGCACTCTCCCGAGTGAGCCATGGGCCGGCCCCATTTTCATCATATTTTAAGTGTACAGTTCTGTGACATTAAGTACACTCACATTGCTGTGCAATCATTACCATCATCTATTTCTGGAATTTTTTCATCTTCCCAAATGGATACTCTTCCCATTAAACATTAACTTCCCATTCCCTTCTACCCCCAGTCCCTAATAACCACCATTCTATCTTCTATCTATGAATTTGACTACTCTAGGTACCTCATATAAGAGGAATCGTACTATATTGTGGAATATACTATAAAGCATATGTACCTCACATGGCCTGGTTTTCCAAAGTCTTGCAGTTTCAAATATTGACCTTGTGGAGGACTGGAAATTCTCCTCAGGCTATAAGTCTCTGGCGTAAGATAAAGATTTGTGGCACAACGGGTTGCTGGCTCAAGGACAGACTAGTTACTGATTGTTATGTAAAGATACTGAGAAATTACTGTAAGAAGGAATGTTTGCTAAGATCAAGCTTTTGTTTATAGCCTTACTGGAATGTCATCTGGCTTGTTTTCACTGAAAGCTACCAGCCTATATTGTTAAACTATAACTCCACCTATGTCCTCTTCTTGTAACTTCCTGGTCTGGAAAGTAAACGCAGGAAGAGAACCCCAATTTGGGGTTAATTTCCCAAGGAAAGGTTGCCTCTCACTGGAGGGTCCCAGGGAAGTTAACCACTTCGGGGCTTCTCACTGCTCAGAAGAGATGGGCTTTGAGTAATCCTTTTCATCTCTGTCACCCAGGGGAAGTAGGGTGACAAATACGTGGGGGGGTGAAGCAACACAAAGCAACACAGTATTTGTCATTTTGTCACTTGTTTTTTTTTTGGCAACTGGCTGGTATGGGGATCCAAACCCTTGACCTTGATGCACCATGCTCTAACCAACTGTGCTAACTGGCCAGCCCTGCCTTATTCCATTTAACATAATGTCTTCAAGATTCACCCATGTTGTAGCATATGTCAGAATTTTCTTTTTTATGGCTGAAGAATATTCCATTGCATGTATATACCACATTTTCTTTATCCATTCATTCATCATGAACATTTGGGTTGCTTCCACCTTTTGACTATTGCAAATAATTCTGCTGTGAAGATGGGTGTGCAAATATCTATCTGAGTTCCTGCTCTCACTTCTTTGTAATGAAATTGCTGGATCATAGGGTAATTCTATGTTCAATTTTTTTGAAGAATTGCCATACCATTTTCCACAGTGGCTGCACCATTTTATACTCCCACCTGCAGTACACAAGTGTTTCGATTAGTCTACATCCTCTCCGTCACTTGTTACCTTCTGCTTTGTTTTGTTTTGTTTTAATAATAGCCATCCTAATGGGTGTATGAAGTGGGCTTTTTAAAATGCAAGTAATAAACAGCTATAATCTTTTATACTTTTCTGTATTAAAAAGGAAAGGAAGGAAGGAAAGGAACATTCCTCTGCTGGCCAGTTAGTTTAGCTGGTTAGAGCACGATGTTGTAATGCCAACATCAAAGGTTCGGATCCCCTCACTGGCCAGCTGAAAAAAAAAAAAATTCCCAAAGCTACAGGAAGGAGGGTGGGCGAGACTCACATACATGATGCAGGAGTTAGGTTGGTGTGGCACTGAACAAATCGCTTCACCTTCCTGAGCCTCAATTTTACCACCCAGGAAAAGCGGGGAGTTGAAATCCAGAATTAAGGAAGTAACAATTGTGCAGATATTTGTGTATAGAAAGGAATAGGCAAGAACATTAGCCTGCAAATGCCAGGGAGCGGAATTGGTGTGAAGGAAATGAAGGTCCACTAACCCTCTAGTGAGGAGGCACTTTGCAGACTTTAAATTTCTCTCCATTGTACAGAAAAGAAAGTAGAGGCTCAGAAGGTCCAGGGAGGTACCCACAGTCACACAAGGCAGAGGTGGGAATCTGACCCCAAAGCTGAAACTCTTATGCTGTACAAATTCACTGCCTTCCATGTAAGCTTAACCGGCCTATTGTTTTTGTTTTTTAAAGATTACTGGTAAGGGGATCTTAACCCTTGACTTGGTGTTATCAACACCACTTTCCCAAGTGAGCCACAGGCCTGCCGGAGTGGTTTGTTTTTGAAAGGGGGCAGGCAACCGGACCTTTGTGCCCAGTAACAGATTAAGGCCCTGCAGATCAGAAAATTTAAGGAACTCAGGCCGGCCTGTGGCTCACTCGGGAGAGTGTGGTGCTGATAACACCAAGGCCACGGGTTCGGATCCTATATAGGGATGGCCGGTTCGCTCACTGGCTGAGCGTGGTGCTGACAACACCAAGTCAAGGGTTAAGATCCCCTTCCCGGTCATTTTTTAAAAAAAAAAAAAAAAGAAAATTTAAGGAACTCAATGACAATAATACTTAATATTTGGGCCGGCCCGTGGCTCACTCGGGAGAGTGGGGTGCTGATAACACCAAGGCCCCGGGTTCGGATCCCATATAGGGATGGCCGGTTCGCTCACTGGCTGAGCGTGGTGCTGACAACACCAAGTCAAGGGTTAAGATCCCCTTCCCGGTCATTTTTTAAAAAAAAAAAAAAAAGAAAATTTAAGGAACTCAATGACAATAATACTTAATATTTGGGCCGGCCCGTGGCTCACTCGGGAGAGTGGGGTGCTGATAACACCAAGGCCCCGGGTTCGGATCCCATATAGGGATGGCCGGTTCGCTCACTGGCTGAGCGTGGTGCTGACAACACCAAGTCAAGGGTTAAGATCCCCTTCCCGGTCATTTTTTAAAAAAAAAAAAAAAAGAAAATTTAAGGAACTCAATGACAATAATACTTAATATTTGGGCCGGCCCGTGGCTCACTCGGGAGAGTGGGGTGCTGATAACACCAAGGCCCCGGGTTCGGATCCCATATAGGGATGGCCGGTTCGCTCACTGGCTGAGCGTGGTGCTGACAACACCAAGTCAAGGGTTAAGATCCCCTTACCGGTCATCTTTTAAAAAAATAATAATAGTAATAATACTTAATATTTAATGAGTACTTGCTATGTGCCAGTCACCATGTAAGCTCTGAATCCTTACAACCCCAGTGTATATTTTCTGCTCACTGATGTGGAAACAAAGTCACAGAGAAGTCAAGGGATTTGCCCAAAATCACCCAGCTAATAATGGTATCAGTCTATGTGGCTGCAGAGCCATAACTGCCCCATATAAGTGTGGGAGATTCAGGATTGGAACCCAAAACATGCCAAGACTCTAAGCCAATGCACATTCCTTGGTACCCTCTGCCTCCAGGGAATGAAAGTGTTCCTAAGACCATCTTTCCTGGTGTGCCCTCTTCTGTCTCCTCCTCCCTCCCAGCACTGGCAAGACACCAAGGAGGGGCTTCTCATTTGATTTGGCAGCTGATAGGCCATGCTGGCAGGTCCTTGGATACCTTGTGGGGCACCTGCAAAGCTATGACTTCCAGGCCATCTCTGAGCTTCATCAGTGGTTCCTTCTCAGGTTGCAGGTGCTATGTGATCTTCATCTTGGTTTTCTGGACCCCCAAAACCTCCTCTCAGGCCCAGCCAGCTCCAAGCCAGGTAGGCTCTTGCTCAGGTGCCAGAAGTCTAGCTGGGTCCCAGAAAGAGCCGAGTCTGCCTTTCACTCTCCCATCCATACGCTAGGAGGCAGCAAGGAGGCAGCATGGTGCATCTCCACCCCCCAGACTCCTAGCATCTGCTCCTGTCCCCTGTCCCAGTTCATCACCTCCTCCTTCCTATAATCAGCTCAGACTCCAGGTCCTGAGAGAGGGAAATAGGGGCCTGTTTGTGTATTAGAATCAGGCCTCAGGCCACAAACAGTTCTTTAAGGCAAGTGAAAGAGCCCTAAGGCTGGAATAATTATGAATAATAATTATTGTACAGCAGTTAAATAATCACAATAAGAGAACAACAATAATAGCAGGCCTTGAGAGTTTATCAGTATGCTAAACACACATTGTCTCATTTAATTATTTAACTCTCTCAACAATGCTGTGAGGTAAGAATTATCTCTTTCCATTTTGAAGAACTGAAAACCAAGCTCTGAGAGGTTAGGGAACTTGCCCAAGTTCTTGCAGCTGATTGGGATGTGGTGGAACCTGGAGAGTAGAGACCTGGGACCTAGACCTTACCCAGCCTGATGCTTCCTGGGGAACTTTGGGAAAGTAAAATTCTAGGGCTGGCCCGTGGCTCACTTGGGAGCGTGTGGTGCTGATAACACCAAGGCCACGGGTTCGGATCCCATATAGGGATGGCCGGTTCGCTCACTGGGTGAGCATGGTGCTGACAACACCAAGTCAAGGGTTAAGATCCCCTTACCAGTCATCTTTTAAAAAAAAAAAAAGGGTTAAGATCCCCTTACCAGTCATCTTTTCAAAAACAAAAACCATTCGAAGTGATATGATTAAAGTGGTAGTATTTGATTATTTGGGGGGAAATAGGTATCCACGTAATTTCTTACCAAGCTACACGACTACACCAGTTATCGGGTTAGGGCTCAGACCCTTGAAACCCATTGTACAGACTGGGTCACCAGACCCCTCACGTGCCAGGCTGGGTCACAAGACCCCTCACACGCAGGTCCACGCTAGGCAATTGGGAAAGATCACGGGAGCCGTTGGCAGACGACATAAGCTCAATCCTCAGCAGCGGCAGCAGCAGCTTACAGGTCCAGCAGCTTATAGGTCTGGCAGTGGCAGCCTCACGGAGGATCCCAGGGACACTGGCAGCAACAGCTTGCAGCAACAGTCTTCAACAGCAGTAGCGGCCTCCCCATGGCCCCCCCAGGGGCATCCCAGGAGTGGGGCGGCCGCATGGATCAGAGCCACTCATCTTTTATACTTAAGTCCATAACCCAGGACACTGGGTGCACATGCACAATTACATTAGACAATAATCAAGGAACAGCTGGGTGCACGTGGATATTTACATTAAGTGCTCGGCAAGATTCTGAACATCCGAGGGGCCCTGATCAACATTTATTTTAATTTATTTAAATTGCATTATTTTATGCTTATTGGTCACAAGCTTTTTTAAATTATTATTTAATTTTTTTTTAAATCCCATATAAAGATTACCGGTAAAGGGATCCCAACCCTTGACTTGGTGTTGTCAGCACCACACTCACCCAATGAGCGAACCGGCCATCCCTATATGGGATCTGAACCCATGGCCTTGGCGCCATCAGCACCACACTCTCCCAAGTGAGCCATGGGCCGACCCTAATTATTATTTAATTTTGGTAACCTATACATAACATAAAATTTACTATTTATTTATTTTTTGGAGACTGGCTGGTTCAGGGATCCAAACCCTTGACCTTGGTGTTATAACCAGTGCTCTAACCAACTGAGCTAACCAGCCAACCACTATTTGTTTTTTTTAATTAAGTTTTTCTGGGGTTGGGTGGCTGGCCAGTACAGGGATTGGACCTTGGTTTTATCAGCATCATGCTCTAACCAGCTAGTCAAAATTTACCATTTTCATCATTTTTTTTTTTTTTAAAAGATGACCGGTAAGGGGATCTTAACCCTTGACTTGGTGTTGTCAGCACCACGCTCAGCCAGTGAGCAAACCGGCCATCCCTATATGGGATCCGAACCCGGGGCCTTGGTGTTATCAGCACCGCACTCTCCCGAGTGAGCCATGGGCCGGCCCCATTTTCATCATATTTTAAGTGTACAGTTCTGTGACATTAAGTACACTCACATTGCTGTGCAATCATTACCATCATCTATTTCTGGAATTTTTTCATCTTCCCAAATGGATACTCTTCCCATTAAACATTAACTTCCCATTCCCTTCTACCCCCAGTCCCTAATAACCACCATTCTATCTTCTATCTATGAATTTGACTACTCTAGGTACCTCATATAAGAGGAATCGTACTATATTGTGGAATATACTATAAAGCATATGTACCTCACATGGCCTGGTTTTCCAAAGTCTTGCAGTTTCAAATATTGACCTTGTGGAGGACTGGAAATTCTCCTCAGGCTATAAGTCTCTGGCGTAAGATAAAGATTTGTGGCACAACGGGTTGCTGGCTCAAGGACAGACTAGTTACTGATTGTTATGTAAAGATACTGAGAAATTACTGTAAGAAGGAATGTTTGCTAAGATCAAGCTTTTGTTTATAGCCTTACTGGAATGTCATCTGGCTTGTTTTCACTGAAAGCTACCAGCCTATATTGTTAAACTATAACTCCACCTATGTCCTCTTCTTGTAACTTCCTGGTCTGGAAAGTAAACGCAGGAAGAGAACCCCAATTTGGGGTTAATTTCCCAAGGAAAGGTTGCCTCTCACTGGAGGGTCCCAGGGAAGTTAACCACTTCGGGGCTTCTCACTGCTCAGAAGAGATGGGCTTTGAGTAATCCTTTTCATCTCTGTCACCCAGGGGAAGTAGGGTGACAAATACGTGGGGGGGTGAAGCAACACAAAGCAACACAGTATTTGTCATTTTGTCACTTGTTTTTTTTTTGGCAACTGGCTGGTATGGGGATCCAAACCCTTGACCTTGATGCACCATGCTCTAACCAACTGTGCTAACTGGCCAGCCCTGCCTTATTCCATTTAACATAATGTCTTCAAGATTCACCCATGTTGTAGCATATGTCAGAATTTTCTTTTTTATGGCTGAAGAATATTCCATTGCATGTATATACCACATTTTCTTTATCCATTCATTCATCATGAACATTTGGGTTGCTTCCACCTTTTGACTATTGCAAATAATTCTGCTGTGAAGATGGGTGTGCAAATATCTATCTGAGTTCCTGCTCTCACTTCTTTGTAATGAAATTGCTGGATCATAGGGTAATTCTATGTTCAATTTTTTTGAAGAATTGCCATACCATTTTCCACAGTGGCTGCACCATTTTATACTCCCACCTGCAGTACACAAGTGTTTCGATTAGTCTACATCCTCTCCGTCACTTGTTACCTTCTGCTTTGTTTTGTTTTGTTTTAATAATAGCCATCCTAATGGGTGTATGAAGTGGGCTTTTTAAAATGCAAGTAATAAACAGCTATAATCTTTTATACTTTTCTGTATTAAAAAGGAAAGGAAGGAAGGAAAGGAACATTCCTCTGCTGGCCAGTTAGTTTAGCTGGTTAGAGCACGATGTTGTAATGCCAACATCAAAGGTTCGGATCCCCTCACTGGCCAGCTGAAAAAAAAAAAAATTCCCAAAGCTACAGGAAGGAGGGTGGGCGAGACTCACATACATGATGCAGGAGTTAGGTTGGTGTGGCACTGAACAAATCGCTTCACCTTCCTGAGCCTCAATTTTACCACCCAGGAAAAGCGGGGAGTTGAAATCCAGAATTAAGGAAGTAACAATTGTGCAGATATTTGTGTATAGAAAGGAATAGGCAAGAACATTAGCCTGCAAATGCCAGGGAGCGGAATTGGTGTGAAGGAAATGAAGGTCCACTAACCCTCTAGTGAGGAGGCACTTTGCAGACTTTAAATTTCTCTCCATTGTACAGAAAAGAAAGTAGAGGCTCAGAAGGTCCAGGGAGGTACCCACAGTCACACAAGGCAGAGGTGGGAATCTGACCCCAAAGCTGAAACTCTTATGCTGTACAAATTCACTGCCTTCCATGTAAGCTTAACCGGCCTATTGTTTTTGTTTTTTAAAGATTACTGGTAAGGGGATCTTAACCCTTGACTTGGTGTTATCAACACCACTTTCCCAAGTGAGCCACAGGCCTGCCGGAGTGGTTTGTTTTTGAAAGGGGGCAGGCAACCGGACCTTTGTGCCCAGTAACAGATTAAGGCCCTGCAGATCAGAAAATTTAAGGAACTCAGGCCGGCCTGTGGCTCACTCGGGAGAGTGTGGTGCTGATAACACCAAGGCCACGGGTTCGGATCCTATATAGGGATGGCCGGTTCGCTCACTGGCTGAGCGTGGTGCTGACAACACCAAGTCAAGGGTTAAGATCCCCTTACCGGTCATCTTTTAAAAAAAAAAAAATTTTTTTTCTTTACTCCTTATCCTCCTAATTCCCACATCATTTATTTGCTGTTCTTTGCTGTGAAGTATACTATAAAGCAAATATATTCCACAGGGCCTAGTTTCTTGTAGTTTCAGGTTTAGCCTAACTTCTTAAAAGTACATATAAAATGTTGACCTTGCAAGACAGGAAATTTTCCCCAGGCTATATAGTCTCTGTTGTAAGATAAAGAATTATAGCATGGCAAGGCTGCTGGCTCAAGGACAGACAAGTTACTAAATAATATGTAAAGATACTGAGAAACTGCTGTAGGGAAATAGAATGTTTGCTAAGATCAAGCTCTTGCTGGTGTATCAACTTAATCTTTTGCAAACTGCATTATGGAATGTCACTTTGCTTGTTACCAGCCTCTATTGTTAAACTATTACCCCACCAATGTTCTTTTTCTGTAACTTTCTGGTCTGGAAAATAAATGTGGGGAGAGAACCCCAATTCATGGTTAATTTCCCAAAGGAAGGAATGCCTCATTCTTGAGGGTTCCAGGACATTAACCCCTTCAGGGCTTCTCACTGCTCAGAAGAAACGGGCTTTGAGTAATTCTTTTGCTACTCCGTCACCCAGGGGAAGAGGGGTGAGTAATAATACTTAATATTTAATGAGTACTTGCTATGTGCCAGTCACCATGTAAGCTCTGAATCCTTACAACCCCAGTGTATATTTTCTGCTCACTGATGTGGAAACAAAGTCACAGAGAAGTCAAGGGATTTGCCCAAAATCACCCAGCTAATAATGGTATCAGTCTATGTGGCTGCAGAGCCATAACTGCCCCATATAAGTGTGGGAGATTCAGGATTGGAACCCAAAACATGCCAAGACTCTAAGCCAATGCACATTCCTTGGTACCCTCTGCCTCCAGGGAATGAAAGTGTTCCTAAGACCATCTTTCCTGGTGTGCCCTCTTCTGTCTCCTCCTCCCTCCCAGCACTGGCAAGACACCAAGGAGGGGCTTCTCATTTGATTTGGCAGCTGATAGGCCATGCTGGCAGGTCCTTGGATACCTTGTGGGGCACCTGCAAAGCTATGACTTCCAGGCCATCTCTGAGCTTCATCAGTGGTTCCTTCTCAGGTTGCAGGTGCTATGTGATCTTCATCTTGGTTTTCTGGACCCCCAAAACCTCCTCTCAGGCCCAGCCAGCTCCAAGCCAGGTAGGCTCTTGCTCAGGTGCCAGAAGTCTAGCTGGGTCCCAGAAAGAGCCGAGTCTGCCTTTCACTCTCCCATCCATACGCTAGGAGGCAGCAAGGAGGCAGCATGGTGCATCTCCACCCCCCAGACTCCTAGCATCTGCTCCTGTCCCCTGTCCCAGTTCATCACCTCCTCCTTCCTATAATCAGCTCAGACTCCAGGTCCTGAGAGAGGGAAATAGGGGCCTGTTTGTGTATTAGAATCAGGCCTCAGGCCACAAACAGTTCTTTAAGGCAAGTGAAAGAGCCCTAAGGCTGGAATAATTATGAATAATAATTATTGTACAGCAGTTAAATAATCACAATAAGAGAACAACAATAATAGCAGGCCTTGAGAGTTTATCAGTATGCTAAACACACATTGTCTCATTTAATTATTTAACTCTCTCAACAATGCTGTGAGGTAAGAATTATCTCTTTCCATTTTGAAGAACTGAAAACCAAGCTCTGAGAGGTTAGGGAACTTGCCCAAGTTCTTGCAGCTGATTGGGATGTGGTGGAACCTGGAGAGTAGAGACCTGGGACCTAGACCTTACCCAGCCTGATGCTTCCTGGGGAACTTTGGGAAAGTAAAATTCTAGGGCTGGCCCGTGGCTCACTTGGGAGCGTGTGGTGCTGATAACACCAAGGCCACGGGTTCGGATCCCATATAGGGATGGCCGGTTCGCTCACTGGGTGAGCATGGTGCTGACAACACCAAGTCAAGGGTTAAGATCCCCTTACCAGTCATCTTTTTAAAAAAAAAAAAAAAAAAAAAAAAAAAAAGGGGGGGGGCCAACAACACAAAGGAAGGTTTTAAAACCCCCTTTTTGGTCTTTTTTATAAAAAAAA
>NW_007726497.1:586984-598274 GCF_000696425.1 Galeopterus variegatus | reverse complement strand
GGGGGCATGGGGCTGACAACCCCAAGTCAAGGGTTAAGATCCCCTTACCAGTCATTTTTTTAAAAAAAAAAAAAAAAAAAAAAAAAAAAAGAGTGTGGTGCTGACAACACCAAGTCAAGGGTTAAGATCCCCTTACCAGTCATTTTTTTAAAAAAAAAAAAAAAAAAAAAAAAAAGAGTGTGGTGCTGACAACACCAAGGCAAGTGTTAAGATCCCCTTGTTGGTCATCTTTATAAAAAAAAAAAATTGAGGAGGGGAGTAAAATTCTGTCAGAACCTCTGTTTGCTCAGATGAATAAGGGAGGAAAAGGCAGAGGGTAAGAGCAGGAGCAAAGAAACATGGAGGGCTGGCCAGTTAGCTCAGATGATCAGAGGGTGGTGCTGAAAATACCAAGGTCAGAGGTTTGGGTCCCTGTACTGGCCAGCTGACAAATAAAAGAAGACACACGGAGCAGCATAGTTTGATGAGGACCTGCGATCAGAAAGGATGATGTTGAGGAAGAAGCAGTATCCCAAGAACTTTGTAAGTGGAATCTAACTAAGCCAGTGAGATAGGGACTCTTCTCAGTCCCATTTCACAGAAGAGGACTTGGAGGCATAGAGAGGTTAAGTAATCTGCACATTGCCACACCACTGGTGAACACAGACTTGAATCCAGATCTATCAGACTCCAAAGCCCTCACTCTGTAACTGTTATGCCAGAGGTCAGTCAGCCAGTTCCTGATCCAAAAACAAAGGCCTTGAATGCTGTGTGAGGTTTGGACTTTTTCTCTCTAGATCTGCACTATCCAACAAAATAACCATTAGCCACATGTGATATTTATAATTAAATAAAATTAATTCAGTTTCTCTGTTGCATTAGCCACATTTCAAGTGCTCAGTAGCCATGTGGTTGATGACTACCATAGTGGACAAGTGCAGACATAGAGCATTTCCATCATCTTTGATGATGAGACTTCTTTGGAGAGTGCTGATCTAGATGTTGGGGAGGCATTAAAGGGTAGAAGCTGCACAGTTTGAAAAGGGCAAGTCTTGGGCTGGCCAGTTAGCTCACTTGGGAGAGTGTGGTGCTGATAACATCAAGGTCAACAGTTGGGATCCCCATACTGGCCAGCCACAAAAAAAGGGGGTGGGGGGTAAGTCTTTGTTCTGGAACCCTGGAGTTAGAGAAGGAGAGAGGTGGATACCCAGCAAGGGAATTGTGAAAAGACTGGACCCAGATGCTGGGTGGGAGCAAAGAGCTGGACGGAGTAATGGAGCAAGAAGGTATTCCCATGAGTTCAGCCTCTGGCTTCTTGCAGACCTGGAATCCCCTCCCAGTCACTTGCTGTGGGGCTTTGGGCAAGGTGTGCATGTAACTTTTCTGAGTGTCAGTTTCTTCAGCTATAAAAGGGAGCTAATAAAAGGTACAAAATGCATGAGGGTTGTTATGAGTTTGGTTTTTGGCAGGTTGCTTGTACGGGGGTCTGAAAGTTGTGAGTTTTATTTATTTATTTATTTTTTTAAAGATGACCGGTAAGGGGATCTTAACCCTCGACTTGGTGTTGTGAGCACCACACTCACCCAGTGAGCGAACCGGCCATCCCTATATGGGATCCGAACCCGTGGCCTTGGTGTTGTCAGCACCGCACTCTCCCAAGTGAGCCACGGGCTGGCCCCTAAAATATATATTTTTATATATTAAAATATATTATATATAAATATATTTATATGTATATATATTTGGACCCCCATACCAGCCAGCTGCCAAAAATATACATATATTATATTTATATTTTTATATTTTCTTATATATATAATTTATATATAAAATATATTTTTAATATATATTATTTTTTATTTTTATTTATTTATTTATTTATTTATTTTTTTTAAAAGATGACCGGTAAGGGGATCTTAACCCTTGACTTGGTGTTGTCAGCACCACGCTCAGCCAGTGAGCGAACCGGCCATCCCTATATGGGATCCGAACCCGGGGCCTTGGTGTTATCAGCACCACACTCTCCCGAGTGAGCCACGGGCCGGCCCATATATTATTTTTTTATATATATTATTATATATATATTTTTTGGCAGCTGGCTGGTATGGGGATCCAAACAAACCCTTGACCTTGGTGTTATCAGCATCACGCTCTTACCCAGTGAGCTAACCAGTCAGCCCAAGGGCAGGTTATCTGTCTTGTTCACTTCTGTATCCCCAGGCCCTAGAACAGTGCCTGGCCATACAGTAGGTGTTCAATATTTATTGGAAAAGTGTTTATAAATGAATAAACTGTGGAAAGAACATGCTGTTATAATTTTTTTTCTTTTTTTTTTGGCAGCTAACTGGTTTAGGGATCAAACCCTGGACCTTGGTGTTATCAGCACCACCCTCTAACCAACTAAGCTAACTGGTCAGACCCACTGTTTAAATAGTGGGTCCCCACTTGGTGTTTCAACTCAGTGATGGAGAGGAAATTCACAGTGCCTCTCTCCCTAAAATATGGGTCCCACCTGAAATGAGATCTGGACTCCTAGGAGAGGAAAAGATATTGCAATGAGGGGTAGGATAAATGAGGCTGGAAGGGATGTCTCAGGACCTGGAACCTATTCATTTTTCAGATCTCAAATATTAGGGCTTGCCGGTTAGCTCAGTTGGTTAGAGCACAGTGTTGCAACATCAAGATCAAGGGTTCAGATCCCCATGCAAGCCAGCTGCAAAAAAAGAAAAGAAAGTTTTCAAATGTTACCATCACCTCCTCCAGGAAGCTCTCCCTGATAGCCACATTAACTTGGCTCCCCTGTCAAATGCTCTTCAAGCTCCTGGCAGGACTCCATGCTGTTTGTGTTAGAGATGTGCTGGGTGACTGATTGATATCTGCAGACAAGGACCATGTCTACTTTGTACCTCATGTCTAGACCAGTGCATGTTCCAAATATATTTGTGGAATAAATGTATGAATATGGTATCACAGTCCTGTCGTAGGACAGAAAAAACCTGTTGGGGGTAAGTGCTGCCAAGGATCAGGGGATGCCAGAGGCAGGAGGACCCTCAGGGACTGAGAGTTTGGATTCCCAGTCCCCATCCTGAGCCAGCTCCTGGGTAAAGAGCCAAGTAGAGCAGGGTGTGTAAACTTTCTTTATAGAGGCCAAAATATAGGCTGTGCCAGCCCTGTGATCTGGGGTCCCTCTGCCTGCTGTCATAGCAATTAGCCATGCACAATATGAACAGACAATATATACCTTATAAGTGTGGCTATGTTAAAGTTAGAATTTCACAGAACATTCACTAAGTGGGGGGAAAGCTTCCCAATCCAGGAGATAAAGCTTTAAGTAGAAAGTAAGGGTGGGAGCCTCAGGTAGAGACTAGAAACTTTTTTCCCTACTTCTGTAATGCAAGGCAAGTCTCTTAACCGCTCTGAGCTTGGGGCTTCTCATTTGGAAAAGTCCTTGGATCCCAAGGTGGTCATGAGGATTAACAGAGATAAGGCCTTTAGCTCCAGCCAGGCGGGCTCAGCGTGAGCCATTGGATTGCTATTGTTGGTAATAATGATTATTACTACTACCAGAGGGACTTTGGGAGGAGCAAAGGGAAGGACATATGCAAATCCTCTAGCGCAATGTCTGGTACCAAGGAGCCCTTCATAGAAGCTCCGAACCTCCAGTGTTCCCCAGCCCCATCCACCGTAGGTCATTCCAGACAGACCTCCCCTGCATTCTCCACTGCCGCCCCTCCCCCATGCTCTCCTGCTCCCCACAAGTCTCGGCTGAGACGGAACAAGGTGCCAGGGCAGCTGGCCGGGGTGCGGGGAGAGGGCTGGGCGCGGAGGGAGGAGGATTCCGACCAGGCTACCGCCCATTGTCTGAGCGGGTCCGCCGCCAGCCAGCTGATGTCCTGGGTCGCCGACACCAGCTGGCCGGCCCCACCCCCACCCCAGCACCCCCTCCTCTCGAGTCCCTCCCTGTCGCTCAGCTTCTTCCCCCATCCGCCTGCAGTTCAGAAAGACTCGATGTGACCAGAGGGTCTGAGCTTTTGTCCCCCAAATCGGCCGCTGATTTGCATTCCTTTAGCAATTTGCACACTCCATTCATTTGCAGAAGGCTAGAATGCCGCGAAGCCTGCCGAGTCCTTTGCGTTTGAGTGTGGTTTTGAAAGGTGATTTTGGATGTTCCCTTTTCAGCCTTCACACTTCCTTATTCTGGAACTTTGGCCATGTGATTTCACCATGTGGATCTTCGGTTTCCTCATCTGTAAAATGGAGACAACACTTTCCCTACAGAGTGGTTGTGAGGAGTAAAGGAGATATGCAATATACGTGGCATAAAGTGTGTGCTCAAAAAAAATGAAAGGAGGGCCGGCCTGTGGCTCACTCGGGAGAGTGTGGTGCTGATAACACCAAGGCCCCGGGTTCGGATCCCANGTGGTGCTGACAACACCAAGTCAAGGGTTAAGATCCCCTTACCGGTCATCCTTTAAAAAAAAAAAAAAATGAAAGGAGGCTGTCCGGTTAGCCCAGTTGGTTAGAACATGGTGCTGGTAATGCTAAGGTCCAGGGTTCCATCCTGTTACTGGCCAGCCGCCAAAAAAAAAAAAAAGAAAGAAAGGAAGCTGTTATTACTTCAGCATATTATGATTATCATCCAAACATCCTCCAGAGCCAACTGCTAAAACTTGTGCTGTCGGATAAGGTAGCCACAAGGCTATTTAAATTAAAATTAAATAAAATTGGAACTTCAGTTCCTCAGTTGCACCAGCTGTATTTTAAGTGCTCAAAAGCCACATAGTGGCTATCATATTGAGCAGCACAGGTATAGATCATTGCAGAACATTCTATTGGATGGTGGGGATTTTTTTTTTTTTTTTTTAAAGATGACCGGTAAGGGGATCTTAACCCTTGACTTGGTGTTGTCAGCACCATGCTCAGCCAGTGAGCGAATCGGCCACCCCCATATGGGATCCGAACCCGGGGCCTTGGTGTTATCAGCACCACACTCTCCCGAGTGAGCCACGGGCCAGCCCGGATGGTGGGGATTTAACCTTCTGATTCCCCTGAGTTTTTCACCCTTTCCAGAATAGGGCTCTCCCTTCTACAGCCTTTCCCTCTAACCCCCATCAAGATACAGTAGCCCCCCCTTATCTGTGGGGGATACGTTCTAAGACCCCCGTAGATGCCCGAAACTGCAGATAGAACTGAACACTAAGTATACTGTAGTGACCTTGGTGAGTGGGTGTCCTTTTGTTCTCTGTGGGCCTGCACCTGGGCAGGAGGGCGGAAAACAGGTGTGGAGCTATGCCCTGGAGCACAGAGGGGGTGGGCTCAATTGTCCCTGTTGTAAAGCAAACAACTGCACCCAACTCTGTCCCGGGCACCAGCAGGATCCTCCACCAGCCGGAGCTGGATGAGGGAGGGGAGGCACTGGGAATTGTGGGTCTTGTCCGCACCACCACCCAGAGGCAGTTTAAAGTCACACAAGTCTGGGCCTGGGACGAGCTGTTTCCAGTACAGCTGACACCTGGGGCAGGTGTGCCAGATGGGAGGCCCAGAGTAGGGGGAAAGGGGAAGTTGGCAACCTCTCAACGGCCAAGGCTCAGCTGCAACAGAGGCTGTGGAAGGTGTGAGTAGGTCACATTCAGACTAGTTCAAACTATACACATCCCACATCCGCTGTGGCCCTATCTCACTTCTGGGGAGAGGCAGAAGTTTAACAACAACGATAATATCTACATCTCCATGTGACTATCTATTGGCATTCCAAAGTTATCCCCAAACCTGAAATCTTGCTTTTAAACCCCAGGATGTGTTTGTTATCCCACAGCTGTCCCCATCTCAGCAGATGTCTGCTCCATGCATTCAGTTGCTCAGGCTCAAAACTTTGGAGTCACCTTTCTCTTTCTAGTACCCCACAAAAAAGCCATCAGCAAACCCTATTAGCTCCACCTTCAAGATATATCTCAAATCCACCCCCTTCTCACCATCTGCACTGCCATCACCCTGGTCCGATCCACTGTGGTCTCCCTCCAGGATTACCCCAGCAGCTTCCCAGCTCTGCCTCCTCCTGCAAGGATGAGATCATGTCACTCCTTTGCTCAAAACTGTCTAGTGGCTTCTAAATTCACTAAAAACAAAGTCAAATTCCTTATGAAGGCCTTCCAGGCCCCACATTACCTGGCCTCAGTCTCCTTGCTGTCTAGCCATATACTGATGTCCTTTCTGTGCCCTGCATGCTCCTGCCTCAGGGATCTTGCTGCTGCCCTCTGCCAGGACGCACCTGTCCCCTCACTCAGGCACTGGCCCGGAGGCTCATTTACCCTCTTCAGGCTTCAGGAGTGTAAGTACCACATCCTTAGAGAAGACTTTCTTTGCTACCTTATATAAGTTAATACCCACGCTACCTCCTTTTCTTTCTCCTGCTTCGTTTTTCCTCCGAGTATCTTCAGAGTATATATTTATTTCCTTGCTCACTGTTGGTTCATTGTCAGTGCCCCCTCACAAGAATGCCAGCTCCGAGATTCTGTCTGTCCTGTTCACTGTTGTATCCCCAGTCCTCAGGACAGTGCCTGGCACATGGCGGATGCTCAGCAAAGGAAGGAAGGAAACACAAGCCATGTGCTAGGCACTATGCTCAACCCCCAATTTGGTTTCCTCATCTCTTCCACACAGCCCCTAAGGCAGGTACTCTTACTACACATGGGAAAATGAGGCTCAGAGACCAACTTGCCCCAAATTAGGAACAGACTTATCCAAAGTATGTCTCTTGTACCACTCCCCCACGGATAATCAGAATTGATGGCCAGGGAGCTGGAGGAAAGCAGATTCTGAGTGCTCCAGGGGGATTCGGTTGCATAGGAATGAGGTCTGAGACCCTCTTCTATAAGGGTGTGCAGCTCTGAATAGACGAGCCTTTTACATTCTCAGAGGAAGCTCCAAATCTCTGGATTTCTCTTCTTGTCTTCTCGTCTTCTCTGTCTTGCGGTCATTTATTTAAAAGGGGGGAAAAAATAAAAAGCAAACGAGAGTCCTCAAGGGTGTACTTGAAACCTTTTATATGCTTCCTTTGCCTGAGGCTTCAACATCCCTTCCCTGGTCTCCAAGTTCACCAGGCCCAGGTCTCTCTCTTTCCCTTAGACCTGAACCAGCTGAACAGGGAGCAAGATGGAGAGAATAAAAAGTGCTGAGGTGGGGAAGGTGGAGAAGAGGCGACAGGGAATGGGGAGGCCTGAGAGACAGGCAGGGGACTTGGTAGATCATGGTGAGCAGTTCAACTTTTATTTTAAGGACACTAAAGAGTCTTGGAGGTGTTTGTTTGTTTAACTTTTTTTTTCAGCGGCTGGCCAGTAAAGGGATCTGAACCCTTGATATTTTCATGTTTGTTTAACTTTTTATTGAGGAAAAACATAAAGAGCACAAATATAAGTGTGAATTTTCTCAAGCTGAGCACACCCATGTGACAAGCACCAAGATCAAGAGTCAGGACATCACCAGCCCCCAGAAGTCCTCCTATTGTCCCAGCCCGATCACTGACCATCCCCTATCCCAAGAGTCTCCACAATCCTGACTTCCAACAGCATAGCTTGGTTCTATTTATTCTTAGAATTTTATATATAAATGAAATTGCACAGTATATACTCTTCGTGTCTGGCTTTGTTTTTGGTTGCTGGCCAGTACCAGGATCCAAACCAACTCTAACCAACTGCGCTAACCAGCCAGCCATGTCTGGCTTCTTTCACTCAACATTATATGAGATTCAGGGCTGGCCAGTCTGTCCAATTGGTTAGAGCATGGTACTGATAACACCACGGTCCAGGGTTTGATCCCTGTGCCAGCCGGCTGCCAAAACAACACCAACAGCAAAGAAACATGCAAGATTCATCTCTATTGTCTCTATAGCAATAGTTTATTCGTTGTCATTGCTATGCAGTGCTCCGTTGTGTGAATATATCAGAATTTATTGATCCTTCTGTTGACAGATACTTGGTAAATTTCTGATTTGGGCTTTTATAAATAGTGGTCATATAAACAACTGTGTAAGTGTCTTTTCATGCACCCATGTAAGTGTTTCTATCCAGTATGTGCCTAGGAGTGGAAATGCTGGACTGTAGATACTGTCTTCCTAGTGGTCATACCAATTATACTTTCACCACCAGATTATGAGAGCTCATGAGGGTTTTAGTCAGGGAATGACACAGTCCATGTCCTTGTCCACCATCTATGCTATCAAACGTTTGTAGAGCAACTGACTGGGTGAATACACAAGCACGTGCTGAAAAGGAGACAGTTCTGTCTGAGGCTGGCTGAACCCTCCTGAACAACACCCTCCCATTCAGACACCATCCTGAGTCCAAAGACCAGCCATAAACAAAAAAAAAAAGATCCCTGCCCCTAAGGAACACACAACCTATATAGAGGGTTTAAAACCATGTTCCAACAGGGTTTATGGGGTTTGTGTTCAGTATATGGGAACTCGTATTGTCTGGAGGGACCACGATGCCTGGAGAAATGGAGGTGGAGGAACATAACAACATTTATCCAGTATTTTAAGGTTTATTAATTATCTAGTCTAAAGAAAGCCCAGAGACCAGTTTGGGCAAAGGCCTGGAGGACAGAGTATTGTCCGGAGAAGACCAAATATGGTGACCTGGAGTAAAAACACAGACTCTGGAACCAGCCACTTACCATCTGTGTATACTGGGACACTTAATCTCAACAAGTCTCAGTGAGCCTCAGTCTTCTGATTTGTTAAAAGGGATAATATGATAGCACTCAACCCAGCAAGGCTGTGAGCTACAATTTGAGCTTCGAATGTGATACTTAACACATAGGAAACATTCAGTCAGTGTAGCTCTCATGAAGTATTTCTGTGTGGCTGGAAAGAAAGGCAGGGCAGACAAATGGTGGGGGTAAGTGAGATTAGAGTGTGTGCAGCCTTGAACACCTTGATGAGTTTAAATAGTCTCTATCAGGCAATGGGAAGCCCATTAGGATTTTATTTTTGTTTTTATTTATTTAGTTTGTTATCTTGGATGGCAGCTGGCCAGTACGGGGTCAGTTAGGATTTTAAAAGGATGCTACAGAGTGGGCAAGGAAACTAAATCCAAGGTGAGTTGTGATAGATCCTTCTGGCTGCAGAGTAGTTATTGAGGGGAGAGCCTAGAGGCAGGGAAGCCAATTAGAAGACTGTTGCAATAGTGCAATGTACCTTTCTGCAAATATGACATTTCATAATAAAGTGTTTAACGGGAGACCAAAAAAGATAAAGAAGTCATGAGAACCTTACCCTGGATGGTGGAAGTGAGTATGAGGAGGAGGATATGGATTTCAGTGGCATTTAACAGTGAAGTTAATAGGATGATGATTGGGTATGGGAGATGAGGGGGCAAGATGTACTCTGCTTTGGGGTGGCATCCTTTTCTCTTCTTGTGTATTTCTGAGTCTCATGATCTACTTACCCACAGGGGAACAATAGTGGCCAGTAGAAATATACCATATTTTCACCTATAAAATTGGAAATTTTTGAAACAATAATACCCATTGTTAGGATGTTGTAAGAGGAGCATGCTCAAACATTACTGGTAAAACTGAAAATGTTAGGCCGGCCCGTGGCTCACTCGGTAGAGTGTGGTGCTGATAACACCAAGGCCACGGGTTCAGATCCTATATAGGGATGGCCCGTTTGCTCACTGGCTGAGCATGGTGCTGACAACACCAAGCCAAGGGTTGAGATCCCCTTACCAGTCATCTTTAAAAAAAAAAAAAAAAAGCTGAAAATTTTGCTATGATTTATCCCAGTAATACTGTTTTACAAAAATCTATTCTAAGAACCAGAAAAAAAAAAAGAAAGACTGATGCATAGTAATGTTCAATAGGGCATTTATAATAGTAAAAAAAAGAAAAAAAGAAAAGGAAGCAGCCCTGATAACCATTTATATTGAATTTTACCAAAAATAGAATATAGGGACTGGCCGGTTAGTTCAGTTGGTTAGAACACAGTGTTGAAACACAGGGCCAAGGGTTCAGATCCCCATACCCACCAGTTGACCCCCCACAAAAAAGTAGAATATTATGTAATCATCCATTGAAGAGATGTTCATGAATAATTTTTAGTGACATGGAAAAATACTGATGTGCATAATGGTTTTTGCAGTATTTAAAAAATAATTTATTGGTGGCTGGCCGGTACAGGGATCCTAACCTTTGGATCTGAACCTTTGATCTTGGTGTTATAACACTGCACTCTAACCAACTGAGCTAGCTGGCCAGTCCTAATAGTTTTTTTAATAGGCAGTCCTCATATGGGCCATTAAAAAAAAAGGCAGGATACAGAAATGCATTAATAACAATTAACGCACATCTCTATTATGTAACTATGCTCATGCCTGAAAGTTTTTCAGTTTTTTTTCCTGGTGGCTGGCCAGTACAGTAAATACGTTCATGAATAGAAAAAAATTGAGAAGAATATACAGTAAAATGGTGACAATGATTTATTTCTCAATGTTAAGAACTGAGTGTTTGGGGGCCGGCCCGTGGCTTACTTGGGAGAGTGTGGTGCTGATAACACCACGGCCATGGGTTTGGATCCCTATATAGGGATGGCCAGTTAGCTCACTTGGGAGAGCATGGTGCTGACAACACCAAATCAAGGGTTAAGATCCCCTTACCGGGCCGGCCCGTGGCGCACTCCGGAGAGTGCAGTGCTGGGAGCTCAGCGGTGCTCCCGCTGCAGTTTCAGATCCTACATAGGACTGCGGGTGACACCACACCAAGGGTTGCAATCCCCTTACCGGTCATGAAAAAGACAAAAAAAACAAATAAAACAAACAAACAAAAAGATCCCCTTACCAGTCACCTTTAAAAAAAAAAAAAAACAAAAAAAACAAACAAACAAAAAGATCCCCTTACCAGTCACCTTTAAAAAAAAAAAAAAACATTGAGTGTTTTTAATTTTCTTCATAATCTTCACGTGTTGTATACAAATTCTTCACCATGAGCATGCTCACATTTGTCTCACAATCATAAATAATAACGAATTTTAATAATATAATCAGTAGCCGAGAAACTAAAGGTCTTTAGCCCCCTTTGCAAAAAAAGTCTCACTTTTTTTTTTTTTTTTTTTTTCTTTTTTTTTTTGAGACTGGCCGCACGGAGCTTAGCCAGTGAGCGCACAGGCCATCCTTATATAGGATCCGAACCCACGGCGGGAGCCCTACTGCGCTCCCAGCGCCGCACTCTCCCGAGTACACCACGGCCCGGCCCCCCTTTTTTTTTTTTTTTTTTTCCTTTTTTTTTTTGAGACTGGCCGCACGGAGCTTAGCCA
>NW_007726497.1:579479-586974 GCF_000696425.1 Galeopterus variegatus | reverse complement strand
TTTTTTTTAAAAGATGACCGGTAAGGGGATCTCAACCCTTGGCTTGGTGTTGTCAGCACCACGCTCAGCCAGTGAGCAAACCGGCCATCCCTATATAGGATCCGAACCCGTGGCCTTGGTGTTATCAGCACCGCACTCTACCGAGTGAGCCACAGGCCAGCCTAAAAAAGTCTCACTTATTAGAAAAGTCCCAACCATATCAAATATTTCTCTGGCGCAAAGATAGGTTTTCTAAAGTGCCATGGGTGTTTCAGGCTCCTGTTTACCAAACAAGGACAATACACCTTTAAGTTACTTTCCCTCACTGACTGTCATCTGGCCTAGCCTTGTGTTTATCCTTCATTAGCTCATTAGCGGAAGGGGCACGGCCAGGGCAGATGGCAGGCAGCATGCACTTCTCTGTGCCACCCATCTTTTTCCTTCTCATTATTAGTTAAAGAAAAACAATCACTTGGTTTGGATAAGAAATGGCCAGGGCCCAAAACAATTTCCTTAGGTCTATCTAAGCCTACCATTCTTTTATTTATCTATTTATTTATTTGTGGTTGGTCGGTAAGGGGATCCAAACCAAATGGACTAACCAGCCAGCCCCGACAATTCTTTTTTGGGGTGTCTGGCTGGCTCAAGGATCTGAACACATGACCTTGGTATTATAAGGCTGTGGTCTAACCAACTGAGCTAACCAACCAGCCCCTGAGCCTCAGTTTCTTTGGCTGGAAAATGAAGCTGTTGCGAAGCTGAAGTCAGATTCAGTTTTTAAGGCACTCATCCCTATCCTTGACTCTTACATGTTAGTGTCTCTGACCCTCTAGTCCTTAGATAACCAAAGAATACTGGCTGATGCTTTGTGGCTCTAATCTGTTCCCAGACGGCTTATCCTCCTACCCCCAAAAAACTCCACCATGAACTAAGCAAGAATGATACATAGAAAAAGTGATGAGCTGGCTGGTTAGCTCAGTTGCTCAGAGCATGGTTCTGATAACACCAAGGTACAGGGTTTGATCCCTGTACTGGCCAGCTGCCAAAAGCAAAAACAAACAAACTTAAAAAAAATAATTAAATCTACTAGAAAAGGTAGTGACTTGTGGAGACTAATTTATTATCTCTATATTTGAAGCCCAACAGAACTTGAGAAATCTATATCTTTGAAGCCAGGACTGTTCAGGTCCTTGGCAACAAAGTTTTCTTTCAAAAATGGTAGAATGTCTTATGTCCATGGCATGAAATACTTCCCAGCAATAAAAAAGGAAGGTAAACTACTGATATACACAACAACATAAATGAATCTCAAAATCATTTAAGTTGGATGAAAGAAGCCGGACACCAGAGTATGTTATGTGAGTCTATTTACATGCAACTCTGGAAAGTGCAAACATGTATAGTGACAGAAAGCAAATCAGTGGTTCTTTGGATCAAGGTGCAGATGCAAGGATGGATTGCAAAGAGCAGGAGGAATCTTATGAGGATGATGGAAATGTTCTGTATCTCTGCTTTTTTTTTTTTTTTTTGGAGGTGGCCAGACCTTGGTGTTATAAGGCTGTGCTCTAACCAAGTGAACTGACTAGCCCAAATGTTCTGTATCTTGACAGTGCTGGTGATTTTACAGGTATACACAACTGTCAAAACTCAGCAAGTTGTACTCTTTAAATCGATGTCGTTCATTGTACATAAAGTATACCTCAATAAAGTTTTTTCTTTTTTTTGTCCTTTTTTGAGACAGGTCGCACCGCACTCAGCCAGTGAGCGCTGCGAGTGCACCAGACATCCCTATGTAGGATCTGAACCCGCGGCGGGAGCGCTGCTGCGCTCCCAGCCCCGCACTCTCCTGAGTGCACCACGGGCTCGGCCCAAGTTGTTTTTTAAAAAAGCAATCATAATAGCTGAGGGAGAGCAGGATGGGGGGGTGATTGCTGAGTATGGGTTTTTTTTTTTTGGGGGGGGGGGGATGAAATGTTCTAAAATTTTTCTCTTTTTTTTTTTGTTTTTTTTGGCGGCTGGCCAGTATGGAGATCCAAACCCTTGACCTTGGTGTTACAAGGCTGTGCTCTAACCAATTGAGCTAACTGGAAATGTTCTAAAATTAGATCGCGGTGACGTTTGTACAACTCTGTGAGTATACTAAAGACCACTGAATTGTACCCATTTAAAGGTGAATATACAGAATATGAATTATATCTTAATAAAGCTGTTAAGCTATAATCAATTACAGGACTGGTCAGTTAGCTCAGTTGGTTAGAGTGCAGCCTTATAACCCCAAGGTTATGTATTCAAATCCCCACAGCGGTCAGCCGCCAAAAGAAAAAAAAGCAGTCACATAGCTGTGGCAATAGAAGTCAGAATAGTGGTGACCTATGGGTGGAGTGTTGACTGGAAAGGGATACACTTTTTTTTTTTTTTTCCTTTTTGTCTTTTTTACTGACCGGTAACAGGATCACAACCCTCAGTGTCGCGCCCGTACCGGGGACCAGCAACGGGATCGCAACCTTCGGTGTTGCGCCCACACCACGCTCAGCCAGTGAGCAGGAACCGGTCTCCACATGGGATCCGAACCCTCAGCAGGAGCGCCGCCACACTCCCAAGCGGCGCACTCTCCAGTGCGCCACCGGGCCGGCCCAAGGGATACACTTTGATATGAATGCTGGTTACAAGGAGTTAAGCTTGAAATAATTCACTGAGCTGTATGTTTGAGACTTATACACTTTTCCATATATGTATGGAATATTTTCACTTTTAAATTCACTTTTGTTTTGTTTTTGCTGCTGGCTGGTAAGGAAATCCGAACTCTTGACCTTGGTGTTACTAGCCATGCTCTCCAAAGTGAGCTAACAGGCGAGCCCTAAATTCACTTTTTAAAAATTTTTCATTAAGTGATTGGTCCCAGTGCAGTGGTGTTTACAACTAATTGATCACAACCACTTATAGATTTCTTCATTCCTTCTCTACTCACACTGCTTTGCTTGATTAGCCTTAAAAAAAAAATTTTTTTTTTAAGATGACCGGTAAGGGGATCTTAACCCTTGACTTGGTGTCAGCACCATACTCTCTGAAGTGAGCGAACCGGCCATCCCTATATGGGATCCAAACCCATGGTCTGGGTGTTATCAGCACCACACTCTCCTGAGTGAGCCACAAGCCGGCCCCTAAAAAAATTTTTTTACATAAAGTAAATTTAACTTTTTTAAGTGTTCAATTCTATGAGTTTTGATAAATGCATACCATCATGTAACCATCATGCTAATCAAGATGTAGAACAGTTTCATCAGCTCCAGAATTTCCCTGTGCCCTTTTATAGTGGTATTTTACCCCTACCATAAGCATCAGGCAACCAAGATCTGTTTTGCTATTCCTGTAATATTGACTTTTCAAAAATGTCCTATGTTGGGCTGGGTGGTTGGCTCTGTTGGTTACAGTGCAGTGTTGTAACAGCAAGGTCAAGTGTTTGGATCCCCATACAGGCCAGCTGCTAAAAAATACATAAATGTCCTATAAATGGAATCATGTAATGTGTAGCCATTTGAGTCTTGGCTTCTTTGAAATTCTTGAAATTCATCAGTGTTGTTGTGGGTATCACATGTTTGTTCCTTTTTATTGCCGAATAGGACTTATATGATGAATGTGCCACAGTTTGTTTCTCCATTCACTAGTTGAAGGACATTTAGATTGTTTCCAGTTTTTGATAATTTTATTTATTTATTTATTTTTATTTTTTTAAAAGATGACCAGTGAGGGGATCTTAACCCTTGACTTGGTGTTGTCAGCACCACGCTCTCCCAAGTGAGCGAACCAGCCATCCCTATATGGGATCTGAACCCGTGGCCTTGGTGTTCTCAGCACCACACTCTCTCGAGTGAGCCACGGGCCGGCCCGAGTTTTTGATAATTTTAAATAAGACTGCTATAAATACTTGTGTATAAGTTCTTGTGTAAATGTAAATTTTTGGACCAGCCTTGCATTCCCAGGAGAATCTTAATTTTTTTTTTTTTTTTTTTTTGTCTTTTTCATGACCGGTAAGGGGATCGCAACCCTTGGTGAGGTGTCGCCCACACTGCGCTCAGCCAGTGAGCGCACTGGCCATTCCTATATAGGATCCGAATCCGCGGCGGGAGCGTCGCTGCGCTCCCAGCACCGCACTCTCCCGAGTATGCCACGGGGCCGGCCCCTTAATTTTATTATTCTTTTTATATATTGTTGGATTCAATTTCCCAATATTTTACTGAGGACTTTTCTTTGGCCTTTCTCTTCATGAGAAATACTGGTTTATAGTTGGCTTTTCTTGTAACATCTTTGGGTGGTTTTAGTATAATAATGCTGGCCTCATAAAATGAGTTGAAAATGTTTTCTCCTCTATTTATGGGAAGAGGTTGTGTGGAATCCGTATTATTTATTCTTAAATATTTGGTAGACTTAGCTAGGGAAGGCTTCTGGTTCTGAAGTCTTCTTTGTTGGAAAACTTTTTTTTTTTTTTTTTTTTCCTTTTTGTCTTTTTTCATGTCCGGCAATGGATCGCAACCCTCAGTGTCGCGCCCATACCGGACCGGGACCAGCAACGGGATCACAACCCTCGGCGCTGCACCCGCACCTCGCTCAGCCAGTGAGCAGCCAGTCTGCCGTGGGATCCGAACCCTCGGCGGGAGGGAGTGCCACCGCGCTCCCAAGCGGTGCACTGTAGCAGTGCGCCACCAGGCCGGCCCTTGGAAAACTTTTAATCACAAAGTTTTTTTGGCTGCTGGCAGGTGTGGGGATCCAAACCCTTGCTCTTGGTGTTACAAGGTGATGTGCTAACCAACTGAGCCAACTGGCCAGCCCGTAACTATGAATTTCATTGTGTTAGTTAAGTATAGGACTATTCAGATTATCAACTTCTTGAGTGAGTTTTAGTAGTGTGTATCTTTCAAGATAATGATCAATTTCATCTAAATTGTCGAATTTACGGGCTAAAATTGTTCATAATAGTTCTTATTGTCATTTCATTATCTGTAAGGATCTGTAGTGATGTTCCCTCCTCTTTCATTCATAATATTGATCCTTGTGTCTTCTCTCTTTTTTCACAGTCGGTCTTGCGAGAGCCTTATCAATTTTATTTATCTATTTTTTTGGTGACTGGCCAATAATAGGGTTTGAGCCCTGGACCTTGGTGTTACGAACACCATGTTCTAAGCAACTGAACTAACTGGCCAGCTATCAATTTTATTAATCTTTTCAAAGAACCAGCTTGTGGTTTCATTGATTTTCTCTATTCTTTTCTCATTTTGATTGATTTCTGCTTTTATCCTTATTACTTCTTTCCAACAGTTTGCCTTGGGTTTAATTTTCTTTTCTTTTTCTAGCTTCATTAAGTAGCAGGTCAGATCATTGATTTGAGATCTTTCCTCTTTTGTACTATAGCATGTAATCCTGTACATTTCCCTCTAAGCACTGATTTAGCTGTATCCCCACAAGTTTTGATATACTATATTTTCTTTTTCTCTTCTTCTTTTTTTTTTTTTTTTGGTGGTTGGGCAGTTGGCCAGTATGAGGATCCAAACCCTTGACCTTGGTGTTACAAGGCTGCACTCTAACCAACCGAGCAAACTGGCCAACCCCTTTTATTTTCATTTTTATCCAATTCAAAATACTTACTAATTTTCTTGTGATTTCCTTTTTGGCCCGTGGGGATTTAGAAGTATGTTATTTAATTTCCAAGTAATTGGGGATTTTCCAGATATTTTCTGTTACTGATTTCTAGTTTGATTCCATTATATCAGAAAACATGTTTTGTGTGATTCCAATTTTTAAAATTTTGCTAATGTTTGGCTTTTGACACAGAATATAGTCTATCTTGGTGAATGTTCTTTGTGCATTTGAAAAAAATGTGTATTCTGTTATTGTGATGAGTGTTCTATAAATGTTAATTAAGTCAAATTGGTTGATAATCATACTGCTGTTGTGTTGCTGTTATAACAAATCATCATAAACCTAGTGGTTTAAACAACACACATTATCTTACAGTTTTCAAGGTGAGAAGTCCAAAATGAGTCTTATCAGATTAAAATCAAGGTGTTGACAGAGCTGTATTTCTTCTGGGGGCTCTAGGAGAGAATCTGTATCCTTGCCTTTTCTAGAGGCCACCTGCATTCCTTGGCTGTGGCCCTTTCCTACATGTCCAAGCCAGAAGCATATCATCTTTAAATCTCTCTCTCTCTCAATCACCTCTGCTTCCACCCTCACATCTCCTTCTCTCATTCTTTTAAAGATCCATTTGGGCCTGGCTGGTTAGCTCAGTGGGATCAAGTGTGGTGCTGATAACACCAAGGTCCAATGGTTTGATCCCTGTCCTCGCTAGCCGCCAAAAAAAATTTTTTTTAATAAATAAATAGAGACTCTTGTTATCATATTGGGCCTATGTGGATAATCCAGGTTAATCTGCCCATTTCAAGCCCCTTAACTAAGTCACATCTGCAAAGTCCCCTTTGCTACGTAAAGTAACATATTCACAAATTCCAAGAATTAAGATGTATGCATTATACTGCCTACAGATTATGGCATAGTGTTTTTTTTGTTTTTTTTTAAAAGATGACCAGTAAGGGGATCTTAACCCTTGACTTGGTGTTGTCAGCACCACGCTCAGCCAGTGAGCCAACCGGCCATCCCTATATAGGATCCGAACCCGTGGCCTTGGTGTTATCAGCACTGCACTCTCCCGAGTGAGCCACAGGCAGGCCCAGGCATAGTGTTGTTTTGATCTTCTATATATTTACTGATATTCTGTCTACTTGTTTCATTAATTACTGAGATAGGAGTGTTGAAATCTTCAAGTATAATTGTAGATTTGTTTATTTTTTTTTTGTCTTATCAGTTTTTCTTTATGTATTTTGAAGATTTATTGTCAGGTACATACAACTTTAGGTTTGTTATATCTTCTTGGTAAACTGATCCCTTTATTTTTATGTAATGTCCCTGTTTGTTCCCAGTAATATTCCTTGTTCTTACTTCAATCTTACAAAATTTGAGATGACACCAAGGTCCAGAGTTCAATCCCTATACCACCAGCTGCAAAAAAAAAGTTTTAAAAAAAAGCATTTTGGGGCCGGCCCGTGGCTCACTCGGGAGAGTGCGGTGCTGATAACACCAAGGCCACGGGTTCGGATCCTATATATGGATGGCCGGTTAGCTCACTGGCTGAGCGTGGTGCTGACAACACCAAGCCAAGGGTTCAACACCAAGTCAAGGGTTAAGATCCCCTTCCCGGTCATCTTAAAAAAAAAAAAAAAAAAAACAGCATTTTGGTAACAAAATGGAAAAATGAACAAAACCTATGAAGAAAAGAATCTTGAAATAGCCAGTGTGTATACACTATGAGGTGATGTGCATTTTAAAGTGGTTACTACTTCAGGGGCCGGCCCGGTGGCTCACTGGATAGTGCGCCGCTTGGGAAGCGCGGCGGTGCTCCCGCCCGAGGGTTCGGATCCCACATACGGACCGGCTCCAGCTCACGGCCGGCGCGCCGCCCGCGCGC
>NW_007726497.1:575630-579469 GCF_000696425.1 Galeopterus variegatus | reverse complement strand
AATAAAAAATAAAAAATAAAAAATAAAAAAATAAAGTGGTTACTACTTCAAAAAAAGGGAGCAGTGAGAGCACAGCCTTATAACACCAAGGTCACGGGTTCGGATCCCCTACCAGCTAGCTGAAAAAAAAAAAAAAAAAAAAAAAAGGTGGTGGAGGTGGCAGGGAGGGAGGCAGTAGGGCAGGCTGGACGGGACTTTTGAAGACATTATGATAATTGGCTGTTTCTTTTTTCTCGTTTCTCATATTCAAACATCTGGCAAAATATGCTGGCTCCACCTTCGAGATATACCCTGAATCTGACCTCTCACTCTTCTACTGGACATCTTGGTTCACCACCTCTCACGTATAAGGTCCTCCTAACCTTTATAATCCATTCTCCCCACAGTGGGTTGAGGCAGATTTTGGTGAAAATGGAAGTCAGCTTTGATTTAGGAACACCAGTGACCTGGGGAGAGATGTTGGGCTAACTCATCTCTCTGGTAAACCTGAAGAATGGTCAGGCTAAAGCCACCTCAAAAACTCAGGTTTACTGAGGGGTTTTCAAAGAGGGGGATGAGGGAATGGAACATGGGAAAATTAAAAGCAGGAGGGAGGGACATGTGAGCAGCGAGGACTTTATGCAAGGTCTTAGGTGCAAGGTCTCACCAACTTTGTCTGGTTTCTGCTCCAGTGCTTATCTCAGGGTCTGGGTAGTACATGCAAGTCTGCAGCTTCAGGCTGGCTGGAAAATAACTTTACATTCACGTAAATAATGTCATCTTGCCCCATAACCAAGGTTCAAAATATCAAATAACCATGGGAAAAGAGGGAACTCAGAGAAATAAATGCATGCCAAGAAAAAAAACTGTGTCTTTTAGAAATCTGTTAGAGCCCATGTGGTTTTAGGTCCCAGCATGGCTTCAGCACTGCTCCCTCTAACACTACCATTTCTCCTCCCACCCACATAGTTTTAGTCACACTGCACTCCTTGTGCCTTAAGTACTGAAAGTTTCTTTCTTCCTCAGTGCCTTCGCACTGGCTATTCCCTCTGCCTAGAACACAATTCCTCCAGATATACCCATGTTCTGGTCTCTCACTTCATTATGGTCTCAGCTCACGTATCATTTCCTCAGAGAGGCTTTCCCTGACTACCCACGGTGAGATGACCATCACCACACCTCTTGTACCATCGTTCTCTCTCGCTTACCTTGTTTTGTTTCATTTTTACATTAAATTATCCTTTTGTGTAATATCAAGATTGAGGGATCAGATCCCCATACTGGACAGCTGCTGAAATAAATAAATAAATAAATTATGCTTTTGCTTTTTGGTTTGTCATCTATCTCCATAGACTATGCTGCATGTGGGTAGAAATATTATGTTATTGACCAGTGTATCCTAGCACAAGGCTTGGCACAAGATAGGCACTTGATACATACTTGTTCAATTAATTATTTAATTCTCTCTTTTCCTCAAGGTCCTTTTATGATTCCCAAGCAGTTGAGGGTCAAATGATGGGATGAGGGTTCAAAGGGGAGGTAGCTAGAAAACTCACTTGTATTCCCACAGCCCCTGTTCATACTCCTTTACGTATTGATTTTTTTGGTGGCTGGCCAGTACAGGGATCTGAACCCGTGACTTTGGTGTTATAATACCATGCTGTAACCAACTGAGTAACCAGCCAGCCCCCAATCTTTCCATATGTTTCCCTTGTTAACGAATAAGTTGAGCAAAATCTTTGATAGGTGTTCAATCTATTACACATAAGAATCGTGTTGTTTTTAGGTATTTTGAAAATTATTATTATTATTATTTTTTGGTGGCTGGCTGGTACAGGGATCTCAACCCTTTGACCCTGATGTTGTAACACCGTGTTCTAACCAGCTGAGCCACTGGCCAGCTGTCAAAAATTATTTTTTGATAGGAGCATTGTAGAGATTTTCATAAAGGAAGTGACATTTCAGCTGGGTTGTTTCCCCTATCTCAATTCCTCCTAGCCTTTCAGACTTAGCTCAGGGCACCTTCCTGGGACCCCCCTGAGTAGTTCAAATCCCCATACAGGCCAGCCACCAAAACAAAATACAAAAAAACAAGAAACTTGTTATCAGTTATACAATATACCAATACATTCTATATTCTTGGTATGATATATTTAAAATAGTACTGAGTCTACAGCCATACCACCTGATCCTGTCTGATCTTGGAAACTAAGCAGGGTCAGGCCCAGTTAATACTTGGATAGGAGACCACTTGGAAACACTGGGTGCTTTTTAGGCTTAAAAAAAACCCCAAAAAACTGGAAACAAATTTCTTCTTCCTTCTGTTTCAATACTTTTCTCCTCCCTGTACGTAACTACTATTATTTTCAAAACATTTTTCTGTGCATTTATATACACACATGTATAAATACATGCACTTTTTGTTGTTGTTGGACATAAATGGGATGATACTAAAGGAATGGAACTCCAAATTGCTTCCTCAGTTTATGATATATCTGGGCAATCTTTTCTTACCAGCACAAGTAGACCTACTTTTAAAATATTGCATATTATTGTCTATAGTTTATTTCACTTGTTCTCCACAGAAAGGCATTCAAACTGATTCCAATTTTTGCTCTTATAAATAATTCTGACATACACTCTCTGCCAATGCAGCTTTTTGTACACATGAGCAAGTATTTCTTTGGGATGGAGACCCATAAGTGTAATTTCCAATCTAATGTATGAAATATGGTCACTTATTTGATTTTTCCCCTGATGATCTGAGAGGTTCAGCATCTTTTTTCAGTGTTTATTAGTCATTCAGATTTTCTTTTCTACGCGTTGTCTATTCATTCTCTTTGCCCCTTTTTTTTTTTTTAAAGATGACCGGTAAGGGGATCTCAACCCTTGGCTTGATGTTGTCAGCACCACACTCAGCCAGTGAGCCAACCGTCTCTTTGCCCATTTTTAAATTATATTTTTTTCTTGTTGGTTTGTAGTTTATTTATTCTGAATACCGATTCTTTGTTGAATATGTTGCAAATATTTTATCCCAGTCTTTTGCTTGTAAAATATAAGCAAAGTTAAAAGAACTTTGGGGTGTTTTTTACATAAAAAGAGTTTGGAATTTTTAATTTCCTGTTTTAATTTCAATCCGTTCCTGACTCTTTGGGAGACAGAATAGTTCAGAGTAGCTTAAAGTACTGGGTCTGAAGTCGGAAGTACTTCGGCTCCTGTTTTATCTCTGCTTTCTCTTTGTTAGCAGTAACGGGTTGGCAAGCTGGCGCACAAGCCCTTTCCTCATGTGTAGAAAAGGGAAAATAATAATACCTCTGTTCCTCATAGTGAAGATTAACTGCATAGAGCCTATAAAAATAGCACCTTAACCTGATAAAGAGCTCAATAATAATGACAGCTAACACTTATTAATATTATGATGATTACATTTTAGACATTTAGAACACTGTAGAACAAAAGGGGAAGGAACTTGACTACAGGCATGCTCAAAGGAGATATGACTTTTCCCTGGAGAATTCAGGTGAGACACTGTCCCCTCCCCCTAGAGCCCCGCCTCTTAGGAATCCACCCCGGGCCTGGTCCGCTGCGCTGACCACACCAGTAAGCCCAGTGTTAGATGGGCCATGCACGTGACGGGCCCGCGTGATGCAGGGGGACGGGTCTGAGAAACAGAATGCACCAGGATAGGGCGGTAGGTTCGTGCGGAAGGGGCGGGTCAGGTCAGGGGGAGGGGCCTAGTGTGGGCTGGTCTTGCGGCCGGGATTCCGCCTGCGTTTGTCTGGCGGGCGAGAGCGCGCGGCGGGGGCGTGGCCAGAGCGGGGCGTGGCCATCCAGGGGGCGGGGCGGCGCGCGGCCTAACG